>NC_058032.1:22296026-22561964 GCF_019176455.1 Solea senegalensis
CGACATTCCAATTTCTTTGTACAGAATGTTTCCTACTCCTTCATGGGAGAAGCTTACATTTATTTATTTAGGGTTGACATCTAAGACCGCTTTTTAAAGTGTAGAGGATGTGGTTTCATGGACACTGGGAAGTCTTTTCTCATTCATTGTTTGTATTTGGTACTGTCTAAAGAAATATATTGTTTTGGTTCAATTTTATTTTTGTTTATCTTTGTTTATCTTTGCAATAATTAGGCATTGCATGTTGACTGTTCTATTGAACTGAACTATTTAAAAATAAATTCAGTTTATTTTTGTACTGAAATCCCGTCTCTGCTATTTAATTATTTATATAATTTCTTAGTCTCTGTTGCCTCCTCTGTTTTTCTCTTCATCCCTGTTACAAACTTGATATTTGTACACGTCATATATATGTATATATATATATATATACATATATATATACATATATCTATACTACTCTACAATGCTGTAATATATCTATTTTCCACATTGTATTATTTGTATTGTATATTTTAATAGAAATAAATTCATAAATTAAGTTAAATATTTAAAATGTTAATAATAACAATATATAGGCATTTATTAAAAGTATTTCATATGTTCATTTATCAACACCGTAGGTGGCGGTAATGAGGCTGCAGCACTTGGCGCCAGCCACCATTCAAACAGCAGAACAATACATACATACTTGCATACTTGAGTATTGCGAAACAACCACATACTTGTGTACTCCCGTACTTCTCAAGTATATACTCCCAGCGTATTCTCAAGTATATAGAAACGGCCTCTCTCTCTCTACTGCCTGTGTACTTCCTCTACTGGGTTGAACAGGCAGCCTGTTGATTAGTCTGAGCACTGCTGCCACCTAGTGAGTGGAGGCTTGTTTATCTCACGCCCCCGTGACACCAGGGGTGATTCGTCCTGAATATACACCTAATTTGAGGACAACATTTAAATAAAGTATAGACCATATTTAGATGAAATGCATTATAACCATTGAGTCTGGATTTTTAGATGTTTATGAAATGCATAAAAAAATGCGTACACCGAAATGTTCAAGGTTCCGTTCAAAAGACCTTTTTTCTCTATTTCATCTTCTTTCGACATCACATAAACATGTTGTATTCCATATCTTCAGCAAGACACGATCAGTAGAGATGCAGGTGTTTTTTTGGTAGCCAGCAATCAAAGGTAACAACCACCTCAGGCAATAACCGGCGTAAACTCTAACGCACCTTGTTGCATCAAAGCACGCTATTGAAGTAAGTGCTGATGGAATCTTTTGGGTCCTTTTAGCCACAGCAGGTATCAGACATACACTTGGTCTACAATTAATCATAAATAAATAAGTAATGAATGTTTTTGTCTTTGTGTTTTCCAATAAAAAAGAGTCAAAGCCTATTTGTGATTTCCTTGGAAAGACTATTTATTGTGTAATTTTGATGCCAGATTGATGCAGGTTTGCTTTTTTCTTTTTTACTATTAAAAAATACTGTCCTGACATATCATTTAGCTGCCAATTCAAGTTTTCTAAAGATTAACAATTCAACTGGAATCATATTTACAGTGAATATGCAAAAACTATTGGCTTTTACAAATGCTGGTGTTCCCATTTGTTTAAGTAATAATGATGCATTTTATTCATAAGCGCACCAGCCAGAAATCCGCAGCCACTGTCAGACTATTGTACCTTAAAATAGGGAAAAGCAGGCAAAAACAATTTAGTAATGAATGTTTTTGTCTTTCTGTTTTCCAAAAAAAAAAAGGAATATAATAAAATAGGGAAAAGCAGGCAAAAACAATTTAAAAAGGTGTTCAGGATTTTATTTTTTTTAAGTCATTATGTCATTATAAGTCCTTCTTTGTAATTGTTGAATAAAGATACACAGGTCTCCTCTTCGGCTAATCAGCACCTACAGTTATGTCATTCAAATTCTGTTTTTTTTATGCAATTATTAAAGTTTAGCTAAATTAAAATATGAATGATTCAAATTCAAGTTCAGCCCATATTTCCACCTCCCTTAATTCTGTGTGCATGTGCACACAAGACATTTTCTCTTCTTGTGACATAAACAGTTGTAACAATGTATATGTATATATATATATATATATATATTTATATACATATATATATATATATATATATATATAAATACATATTGTTAATATTACTAAATTAAAATGACGCCCTTGTGTTTTTACCGATAACTGGGGTTGGGGATCCCTTTCTTCATTTTTGGACTTTATTGTTGCCATGGAGAAATAATAAAACTGAACTCAGGTGACAGTGGGAGGAGAGCAGCAGGGGAAAGAAACGTGGAGAGTTTTGTCACTTCATGAGAATAAATGGATTCTTTTCCTTGGATCATTTTAACGCATCATAAACTCTCCCCCTCTCTCCCTCCCCCTCCTACCTTTTCCTTTCCTTCTGCAACTCTCTCTCTCTCTAGTTTCATTTGAAAGGTGCACGCCTCAGAGGTTTGAGTAATATTCCCAACTGGTTGTCAAATTTCATGTGAGGCAGCTTTTTCCACCCTCACTAATGCAGCGTTTGACCACTTGGCCTTTGTATAAGGGAAGAGTGGCACCTCAAAAAGCACAGTATTAGATAAAATGATTATTGGACAGCAGAGAAACACAGACAGAAGAGAGAATGCCCTGTAATTCGGTGTCATCGTACGGCAACTCTTGGCTACTACACTGCTAGTTCTGCAGGTTTTAGACAGTAATACATGTGTTGTAGACAGTAATATCGCCTAAAAGCCTATGTCATTTTGTGGAGTTGTCAATAGACTTGACAGTAGCAGAATGATGGTCTTAAGCTTGCATCATCTTTTTATTGTGTATGTTATTATTCACAAGGGAAAATATTTTGGCATCACATTCAAGGGTACAAATTAAAATAAATGAGACAAATCTAAAAAAAGAAAGTCCCACACAACATACAAACAAAAAATAAATCATGAGCAGACTCTCTGGATGAGTGTTTCTATAAACTGGATGGTGTGTGGCATGAGGATTTTCTTCAAGACTTAATTACACCATGCTTTTCCTGAAAAGGACAGGGGAATTCATAAAACCTGAACAAGGCTTGTACCTTCTTTTTTTTCCCAGAAAAACATAAACCTTTCAGCAAAATATGCCAACTGAATTAGCTGTGAAGATTCTAATTTAGGTAATAATGCTTCTCCGAGAACACACCTGTCTTGTTGTGGTTTGCGTCGTCTTTCCAATATTCTCATTGTGCTCATTGATCCAAATTTTCAAAATAGCCATTTTAATTTGCCATTATTATTCTGCTGCTTTTTATATTTATTTGTCCTGCACCAGTTCTATGTTGAGTATCTCCGTTGTGTCATCTACCATAAAAGCGTAGTGGCAGTATTTTGCAGTGAAGCGTGTATAATGTTAATACACTGATTAATATGTCAATGGTATACTTGTCACCGCTCTGACCGGCAAATGATGGAAACGTGTCATTTCCTTATTTCAACTGCACATCCTGGTACAAAGCAATTTAGCACCATATGGGGCAGTGAACACATTGCATTCTGGGAGTTGTTGTCGTTCATCCAGATGAGCCCAGACTACATTTTCTGGCTTTTCTCGGCCAAGAAGGCACCTACTTACGTTGGTACATTCAAACTTTGGTGCAGGAGAGTGAGCGCTTTTCAACTCTATTTTCCAGTGTTTCCATCCATACATTTAAGTGCATGGCAGCTCGGTCAATTACAGGTTTACAGCAAAATTAAACAGCTCTCCGTTCTTCTTCTCTTTCCATCGATGTTTGACTGTCCCTTCACTTACATGACATTTGATTTTTTTTTTTCTTTTTCCATGGATTGCGTCACCAAGTTGAATTTTTAGCTGGAAAAAAGGTTTTACAAGCTCAAAATGCATTTGAACATCAGAACCAAACACAACAGTCTGGGTTTTTTGTCTCTGCTGACCTTTAGACGGGGTCATTTCCATGTTGACATTCAGACTACCCATAGACCACAGCAAAATAGTGAATATAAACTCCTCATTTTCGACGCAAATGACTTATAGTCCATTCAGATACCACACCAACTCTATAATGAGGAGTTCAGTTTGTTACTAAAAATAAATAATTACCTTACTGTAATTTACTGAGGTAAATGTTTTTGAAAGGTCTCATTGCCCTCAGTGACAGAAATATTATATATATAATATATAATATAATATTATATATATAATATTATTAATATCCTTACAGAAATATTAGTATTATGCTTTTCCATTAGTGACAGTACCTGGTACCTGCTCCTTGTTTTTAGGACCTGTCATCAGACTGCCGCACACTGATTGGTCAGAGGAAGAGGCACAAGAATCAAACCAAGTAATTCTGAAATGTAGCTCAGTTAAAAAGACGAAAACCATCCTGAAAACATGGCTTTTCAGGATCATTATTGGCCTCACCTCCACTGAACCACGGGATGTAAAGGCGCTTCATGAGCCAGAAGGCTCCGAGTGGCAAATAGGATTGTTTATTTGTGATGCAGCTCATGAAATAGAAGAAATGAGATCACGTGGAGCTGTGAACCGAGATCGCACTTTTTTAACGCTTTATCGTGCGGCCCTAAATCCGACCATTCATTTAATAACAAAAAGAAACAGAGATAGGGTACAGTCTGAGAGCCTGCAGTCCAGTAGCAAGCCAATGCTCGGTAATTTGGCCTAAAAAGGTCAGCGCTGCTGATGGCTCCATCCATCTGAAATGGCAGCTGGGTGTGAGAGTGGGTTTAGGGTCAGCATAGATTAGAGCGAGAGAGGGAGAGCGAGTGATAAACAGAGCTTCACAGCAACAGGTGTAGCTCTGGCGCAGGACATAAAGGTGGTTCTGCTGTTATTTGTACAAATGACAACATATGGGTTTGCCTCTCTTTAATCTCATTCCATTTCTCATTCGGTTGGTGATGCCAGCCCTTTAGTCACGACAGGTTGATGGCTCCATCCGTCTAACATGGCAGCTGACCCTGTGAGTGTGCAGAGAGTGGGAAGAAGTAAATGCTTTTTGGGAAGAAAAGAGGAATCAGTAGGTAAAATTGGCCACATTGCGAAAAGAGAGTTAAAGCCTGTACTTTACCTCAATCATATGGAATACCCCTCCCCGACACCAGCTGTCTGTTGATGGATCCATCCGAGATGACAACCGACCTCCAAGAATTGCTTTGAGAAGGACCGATATAAATGCAAAGGGATAGGGAAAGAAGTTGATAAGGAATAATCAAATGTGAGGATTGACATGATGGATGCATTGGAGCTGCAAGTCACCACAAATAATAAATGAATAATCTATGAATCGATGATGCCAAGGCCAAGAAGAGCCCACTAATAATAAATCAACCTGGTCCACAATGCAAGAGACAGCATAAATACATAATATATACACAGTATAGCATATTACATTAATAAACAACAAAGAACATTTTTAAAAAAATGTGAACGTTAAAAAATAAATAAGTAATATAATAAAAAAATATATTTCCACAAGCTTATGTACAGATTTAAGAGTGTGTTTTTTTTCAACTGAATTAAGACCATGTTGCACCACTGAATCCATTTTTTCTCAATCAGGTCAGGCTAGTTTGATTTTGAAAAATCCGATCTTCTGACTAAATTGATTACATTTTTGTGACATTATCAGTTGATTTCCGCTAATATTTCTCATCCAAAAAAGGTTTTAGGAGGAAAAGAAATCGTTTTCTAACAGAATGTATTAATTAAACAAATTACAAACTTCGTCGTCATTGTGCAAAATTCATACTGTGGCTCAAGCTTGTGCAGAAGCTGAGCAATATCTGTGCAGTACACCAAGTCGTTCTCTTCAAAGTAAAAACAGAACATGAAGACACCCTTCTTAACTGATATTTTATTCCAAAAGTCCTCAAAATATTAAAGGGAACCACATTTAATACGGCCCTGGAGGGCGGGTGTGGATAAACCTGGTTGAAAGATTCCCCGCCCGTATGCAACGCTCATACAGCGAATGCACCCGCAAAGATAATAAGAAGGGATAATCTGGTTAGTCAAGACTAGCCGGCCTTCTATTGGTTGACCGTGTTGATGCACAAAAAATCAGAGAGCAGAGCAGAGATCCGTGTGCTCAAGTCACCTGAACGCAAGACAAAGAGTTCGAGCTTGAGCACAGGATGGAGGGATGGATTAATGCAAATCGGTGAAATCTGAACGTGAAATCAACAAATAATGCTCTCAAATCAATATAATATGCTCTTCAATTAAGATAGGAAATTGCCTCCATAGGGGTGATGCTGTGCTGGAGATCAGGACATCTGATATAGCTCCATTGACTAAAACCCTTTGTTTCCTCTGTTAAAAGGTTATAAATAAGCAGCAAGCACTGGTGATGTAGGTTAAAATAAGATATATATATATATATATATATATATATATATATATATATATATATATATATATATATATATATATATATATATATATATATATATATATATATAACATATATATATAATTTTTTATTTGTATGCCTTAGATTCAGTGAAATTCAAATATAAACACATTAAAAACGTTTACTGTCCCAAACTTGAACTGTGCTGCACCTCCATCCCTTCAATCCTGATCCAACCTCTTTGTTTGTGGTCAGAATCCAGTCCCCCTCACATGGACGGAAAGAAGTTTCAAGGGTTAAGAGGAAAACTGAATTAATTTTTGAAGCAGTGAAGCAGAAACGAGGAGGTTAGTTGTTCTTTGATGTCCCAAGACAGAGCGAACATGACAGACATGTTTGAGGAGCGTTTTCACTCCGTATGTCGCCTGTCACCATATTAAGTTTCGCCCTGCTGCACTCACCCCCAGGAGAAAGATTTTTTTTTTTTTTTAACGAAGTTATTGTGAACAACCTTGCTAATGCATGGAAAACCACACACAGCACAACTGAAATTGTTGTTAACATGGGGCCTCTAGTGGTCACACACACCTGACTGATTTTAAAGTGTTGTATTTACAACCCTGAAGCCATTTTACCATGTGCTCTGTGCAGAATGTAGCCTGGTTCTCTGCTCTCACAAAGGATTTATTGTTATTATGACACTATTATGAAATTATGGGCTATGCAGAGAATAGAAGATGAGGTGAGCAGGCTCGACATTCAGCAACTCACACACACCACAGAGATATTTATTATGTTTAGTCTATTTTCAATTAAAATGAAAAAAAAAATACATGTAATCTTAATTGGTTTATTTGCACATTTACAAAGAGAGACACATGTGCAGGTGAGGTACAGACCCATTATAGGCATATTTTAAGACTTCACTAGAGCATGAGTGAAACATGTCATGGAGTCTTCAGAGCAGTGTTTAATTTTGTGATTTCTTTCATTTTGGGAAGCATTTTTATTATATACTGTTCATCAGATGCAACTGAGGTCGGGAGATGTGTGTCACATGTCTTTGGTGCAACCCTGCTAAAATGATAAAGGCAATTACAGTCTCTTTAGAAATCGATTAAAAAAAAAAGGTCAAGAAATAGACTGGAAACACAAAAGGAGAACAGTTGCTAGGGAAACAGATAAAGCCAAAGTGGCACCAAAGATGGGTAAACAAGGAAAACACAATGACAGGAATCAAAACAAGGCATGATGCACAATTAGACAACTACCAAGTACAACAGGAAGCAAACAAATAAATAAATATACATACACACACAAGTTAAAAAATAGAAAATGATAGAAATGAAAGAAAAGTCCAGTGTCTGCTTTTTCATTACTTGTTATTGTCGTTTTTCCAAACGACCTCATTTTTGGAGTCAATGGAGCAGTGGGCGGGCACAGACGCTGGGCTTCTGCATGGTGACTGGTGGAACTGTCTGAAAGGCGGAATCAGTAAAAAACACATAAAATCAACACAATAAAATAGGGAAGTGACAGTAAAAGCAGGGAGGTTAGAGGGAGTAGGCGGAGTTGGAGGTGGAGAGAGTCACAGTAACGGAGGTCAGGTGGTAGTGTGAGCGGCTGAAGGCTCTGCCCCCCATAGTGCTGAGGCGGGCAGGGGGCACAGAGAGGTGGATGGAGGAGGAGGATCTGAGGGAACGAGTAGGGGTGATGACGTGCAGGAGGTCAGACAGGTAGGGAGGGGCAAGGTTGTGGATGGCCATGTATGTGTACAGGAGGAGTTTGTAGTTGATGCGGTGTTTGACAGGGAGCCAGTGGAGGTGCTGGAGGACGGGGGTGATGTGGTGGTGTGAGGGGGTCTTTGTGATGATACGGGCGGCTGAGTTTTGGACCAGTTGCAGTTCATGGAGATACTTTTGGGGGAGGCCATAGAGGAGAGAATTACAGTAGTCAAGACGGGAGGTGACGAGACTGTGAACAGGACGGCTGTGGAGTGGGGGGTGAGGGAGGGGCGGAGTCTGTTGATGTTGCGGAGATGGAAATAAGCGGTGCGGGTAGTGATGTTGATGTGTGAGTGAAAAGAGAGTGTGCTGTCGAGGATGACACCCAGACTCTTTACCTGAGGGGAGGGGGAAACTGAGGAGCTGTCAATGGTGAGAGAGAATCTGTTAACTTTAGATAGGGTGGATTTAGTGCCGAGGAGGAGGAGTTCAGTTTTATTGCAGTTTAATTTAAGGAAGTTTGAGGTGAACCAGGTTTTTAGCTCAGAGAGACAAGAGGTGAGGGAGGGGGGTGGTAGTGTGGAATTTGGTTTACAAGAAAGGTAGAGCTGGGTGTCATCCGCGAAGCAGTGGAACTGGATATTGAATTTACGGAGGATGTGGCCAAGGGGGAGGAGATAGATGATGAAGAGAAGGGGCCCCAGGACAGATCCCTGGGGCACACCTGTAGTGACTGGGGAGGGTTTTGAAGTGAAAGATTTGAGCTGTACAAACTGAGCACGGCCTGTGAGGTAAGAGTGGAACCAGTTGAGGGGAGTGTGGGAGACACACAGTCAATACAAACACTATTATAAGCATTTCAGTTTTACATAATTATTTACATAATTATCGTTCAAGTTCTTAGTCTCCTCACGTTGGCGCTGCTCATAGGAATAAGGGAAACGGGTGGAGGTTACCTGGCCAAGGGAGTTTACAAACTACAAAACTCTTTGGACTCTTTTTACACACGCCCCAAAGTAGAGATTACGACCACTGACTTCTCACAAAATGTATAAATACACAAAAATACTACGAGTTAAATTATGTCAAAAGTGATGTCGCCCCCTGGTGGTCTGTCCCTTAAAATATTGTCAAAGGTTGCATTTGCCCGTTCCTCTAAAACCAACCTGATTATTTTAAAATCTCATGCGAGTACTGCATATACATAATTATATGTACACATACAATATATATGAGTTTTAAAAGTGCTGTTGGATGGCATTTCTAACTTTGTAAGGGAGCCAAAATCGCTGACACAGTAGGCTAATTGCTCCCATGAACTACCAAGAGCTATGGGTTAGCGGTCCTCATCTCACTGTCGGCAACAAGGCAAAAAAATGTTCAAAACAGTGTATTTAGGGTCATCACCAATACTCTAAATTAGGATAGGAATTTATTTGTTGTTTGGGTGAGTTTTAACCCATGAAAAATTATGATTCTTTTACGTAGACGTTTATGGTGAAGTCTGTTTAATCTTAAAAACCAGTAATACATGCTTTGAGTTTTTTTTCCCCCAATGTGGTTTGCCCATAGCATGGACATGTCTTTTCTTGAATTAATTAAACATTTGCATGATGATTACATTGAAAATTGAATATTCCTCACCCCTGGTTGCCTCTTTAAAATCCCTTAAAACCAAAACTCGAGCATCAATGAGCTGTCAAAGTTTAGCTCTTAATCCTTCAACTGTGAATCACGGAACACTGCTACAGGCTTTGGGTTTGCTGCGTTAAAATTAAATGCATGTACTAATTGGACTACTTATACTAATAACGTGTAATATTACATGAACGGGGTCGTAAATTTAATTGCAGTAGCCTTCACTCAAGAACAGCGCCTTCAGACATAAATCCTGTTAAACATTTAAATACATTTTAAATCGCCCGGGAACCGTGACCCTCTTTTATTTCTTTGGAAACTGGAGAACACTGCTGCACACACACACACACACCCCTAACAAATGTAGAGACAAGCTAGAAGCAACAAAGACTGAATTTGAAATATGGAGGGGGAAGAAAAATGGGTGTGGGTGTGATCACGCTGAAAGTGACCAATCATAAGTGGGCCGGTGCCCTTCCTGGTCTCCGTGCCAAATCATTTATGTGGATCACTTAAAAAGCAGGTCATCTGGAGTCTGACCTCTGCATTACCGATAGATTTAACTTGGTGCTTGATAGGGGAGATGTTGGATGACAGTCTAGGAGGCTGGAGGTGGAGCTATGGGTAGAGCGAGTCGTCTTTCAATTTGTAGGTTGTGGGTTTGTTTCCCGGCTCCGCTTCTCTACATGGATGGGTATAAAAGATGAGTGATAGACAAATGTGCTGCACATAGATTCACTGTATGAAAGTGTGGGTGAATGGCAAAACCGTAGTGTAAAGCAGCTTTGAGTGGTCATCAATACATGAAAAGTGCTAAATAAATACAGACCATTTACCATTTAAATAGACTCTCCACTTTGATCTCAAAAGAATCTTGACACTTATTTCAGCTTAGAACAACTTACATTAATGTCTTGTTTTTTTCTGTTTACTGTAACTGAGCTCTGGTTGCCAGCTTTTCTCACAAATACACACTCACATTAAGCACTCGCTAAAGTAATTGCTTTCCATCGTTTTGTTTGTGAGCACCTTAACTTCAAAAGGACAGAACATTTTCCACCTGGACCATACTGCCTTTACTCTGGTCCCCCAATGGAAGGGTACCCGGTTGGGGCCGGATATTTTGGTACAGGGATGCCCAAAGGGCCCATTATGTGGCCTGCTGGCCGTAAAATGCCCATGTCTGTGTGGCATATTAAGCCTGCTGAAACTCATTAAACAGTGTATTTCTATAAAGTTTAAAAGTTTAATAGATGTTTTGTATTCGGTTATAGAAAGAGAGTCATTATTTTTGTTTAAAAATGCAGAGTACAGTGTTTATATTGCCAGTGTAATTTTGAAGGTGTAGTAACCATAAATCGCCAGTAGGTGTCAAAAGCGCTACAGGAGCAGCATCGGTGCGTCACAGGGTGCAACTCTCGCGTGATTACGTCAGACAATGAGAATTCCTATGAACGAGACCACAATCGGAGAATGATGTGTGGAAATTGTCAATATAAGTCCTATTTTTGCATTTTGCAGGTAAGCTGGTGATGTTTGGTTAGAGCGTGGAGTTTAGAGAATGTTTACACTGTACATGAGTAACCCTGTGTATGTTTAAAATGTTTGTATGAGTGGTTCGCCGCATTAACTGCGTTGATTAGCCAGTTAGCAGCTAATGTCTGTTTACTGCCATCATGTTGGGGTAGTAGCACGAGTGCGGGGCAGATACCTTGACAATGAGCCTGCTGCTCGTATTAAAGGGGACATATTATACCCTATTTCCTCCATTAAAATAGTTCCCTGGTGTCCTAATGAACATGTCAGTGACATGTCTTGGTCAAAACACCATAAGGATGAAGCATAATAGTAGTTCAATAACCCTGCTAAACCCGCCCCTTTCAGAACGCTCGGTTTTCGTGCATGATCCCTTTATATGCAAATGAGACACAGGCAAACACACACCCACTTCTTCCAGGGGGTTTCTGATTTGTCCTCTTTACAGCGCTTTACAGCTCT
Source organism: Solea senegalensis (assembly GCF_019176455.1). Classification (NCBI taxonomy): domain Eukaryota; kingdom Metazoa; phylum Chordata; class Actinopteri; order Pleuronectiformes; family Soleidae; genus Solea; species Solea senegalensis. The sequence continues at coordinate 22,307,781 of NC_058032.1, forward strand.
ATTCGTCTCCCCCTCCCTCCACTAGTTCAACAATATCAACATGGCAGCGTGCGCAGAAAACAGCGAGAGTGCCGTCACAGGAAGAGACGTCCTACATAAGGATCGAGCCGAACAGTGCTGAACTGTAAATCAGTTAAAAACACTTAGGAACAGCACTGCTGATCGCCACCGCTGATCGCCAGCGGCGCGCGGCGAGCTGAATAAACTGCATGTTGCTGTATCAGACCGGAGACTGTGCTCCAGAGACCTCACCACCGCTGATCGCCAGCGGCGAGCTGCATAAACTGCCGCTGTATGTTACTGTATCAGACCAGTGACTGTGCTCCAGAGATCGCCACCGCTGACCAGCTGGCGATCAGCGGTGCTGTCCCTATGCCCCTAACTGATTTTCACAGAGAGTGCAGCACCACTGCACAGAGAGTGCAGCACCGCTGATCGCCACCGCTGATTGTCAGCGGCGAGCTGCATAAACAGCTGCTTTATGTGATTGTATCAGACTGAGTCTGTGCTCCGGTCATGGACGACGTACTGAACAAATATTTTTAATTAGGACGTGTCATAATGGTCAGTTATGAGCTCTGTGTGATCTTTTCTTAACAATTTGTGTGTTTGTACGTCGGTGAAATACGTCCCCTGACTAAATACGGCGACCGCTGGCCGCAGTCTGATGTGAAGTGGTGCGAACACACGAACACACGTTTGCTGACTTTATCCGGCACATTAGCTTCATATATAAAATCCTCTGTAAAACACTGTGCTCCACTTGTCCCTCCGCGTTGACATAATACCGCTCTTCCTCCCTCGCCTGCACTCTCGCAGGGACAAGGTGGAGCTAAGGTGGAGCTTGTGAAGTAAACTTACTGGTGGGGCGGTAACATTCGCGGTGAAATGCGCATGCTGCCGTCATAAGCGCAGGGAATTCAACATTGAGCGTTTTATCGCCTATACTTACACTAAGGGGGACCACGAAAACATGACTGAGTATTCTTTTTCCACACTTTGGCGACTGGTCCCAAATATAAGTATTGAAATGTTTAAAAAGTTGATTTTGCATAATATGTCCCCTTTAATATTATGTGTACGGTTATGGCCGTGGTTTATTCTGAAAATGGTTTTGTATGTCATTTGTATGCATTTTTGGTATTGGGTCGTTATTATGATTACGTCAGACAATGAGAATTCCTGTGAGACCACAATCGGAGAATGCTGTGTGGAAATTGTCAATATAAGTCCTATTTTTGCATTTTGCAGAAAACCAACGTTAAATGTGTAGCAACAGTCTGAGACAGCTTGTCTTCATTCTGCATCCTTGCTACTCCTTGCTACTCTATGATCTGCTCTAGGATCTGTCTGAACAAGAAGTGAGGTCACATCCCAATTGGCTTGGTACATTATGTTTATGCTACATCACTGCAATTGCTCCTCACAGTGTTACACTATAGGAGATATAGCATATAGGAGAGTTATTTCCCAGAATGTTACAAAAGCAAATCAAACTATTTAATTTAATTCAGTCAAATATTGAAAGTTAATTTAATGAAAGTAGTACTTAAGAGACTCATATCAATAAAGAAACTGTAATTAATTAAAGAATAGAAAGAAGCTTAGTATGGAGTGCAACACTCCCACACACACAATAAGCAAAGTCCTAATATGAGGATTGTTAATTAGGAAATGCTTCTTTGACAGATGTGCAGCACAGAGCAGGAGGCAGACCCCAAGTCACTCTGGGCCTAAATAGATTCATTATGATGACCAGCGTGACATGCAGCAACTGCCACCACTGCAGTGCAGGCGTCTAATACAGCACAATGGCGGCAATAAAATCAGTGTTTTGCTTTACGACAGGACACCACGCTGAACTGAGAGTGGTTTACAGGGAGAAACAGGCAGTAGGTGCAGGTCTTATATTACCCCTGAGGCATTTCTTGGTGATGCCATGTATATAGATTATAGCTAATGTTTATTTGAACGTGATTTCAGCTGGTAATGCAAAAGATGCAGCACACGTTGCACACAGTGGGTATACCAATTTGTTGTTTATTCTATTTTAAAGATGCACTTCACATGGGATATTATCGCCACAGGATTAAAACAATTACAACTAATTATATAAGTGTAAAGTATCATTTAAGCTGTGTGTTCCTGTATTATTAAATTCACTTTGATGAATGGCTGCCAGCAGTTTCACTGCCAAGAAGAATGCATGTTCTTTTTTTCTTTTTCTTTTTTCATGTTATGAAATCTGGGAAATGTATGTATTAGTTTTCTAGGGTTATAGTATGTCTACAGATGTATTTTAACAGCTTGTGGCCATTTTGGCTGGGTTGAGGGAATTAGGGATATTGATCACTTCCTGGTGCAGCATCTGGATGGGAGTAGACACAATGAATAGCATGTGGTTAGAATTTCACAAGCATGACAACTTTCATCCTGATTTGTTGAGATGTTGCTGACTGTTCAGAAACTGATTAAGCCTATGTGCTTTGTTGTTTGACTTTATCACAGTCTTCCTTTGCTGTATGTCGTACGTATTTATTATATATTTTACCTAATTTACAAAATCCAGCATATGTTGATGGTCAGTGACATCTAGCTATCCAATCTTGATTCTTGTGTTTTGTTATGAACCAGACTTGATGAAATCTATTGTAAAGTATGACAGGTTCAGACTGAGGCTCACAGCTCCAGATGTAGTTGAGGTGGCTCTCAAAAACGAAGAGACTTTGACAGAAAGTCAGCGAAAGTGGGAAGAAGTCGGTGGTTGTACATCCCATCATTGTTTTATCACAGTACAGTGCAGCTGTTTACTGTACATTGTGATAACTGATCAATAGCTTGAGTGTGTTTGTCTGCATGTGTGTGCGAGTGTACACATATAAATGGTTAATTCCACATTCAAGTCAATGTCTGTCTCCGGTGACAGCATAGGTCTCGAAAATATTGACCCTTGTTTCACTTGTCAAGGGAGACAGATGGAGATGTAGAGAGCTGCCAGTGTCAGTGAGTCATTCAGTTTACATGGCAGATTCTTTTTTTTTTTTTTCTGCCAGCTAGGAAAACAAGCAACATCAAGCAACCTAGTACAATTTGAATTCACTGGCAACATGTGTCAGTTTACTTGTTTTTTGTGCAATACGCTATCTATGGTACAAAAAATCTTCCTTATCTTAAACTAGAGCAAATTTACCCTGTGTTGACTGACAACAGATACATAGAGGGTTATGTATGGTGTTATGGAGTAACATGGTGTATGTGTTGCGCTGTTGTGCACTGTTATGCTCTAAGCATTTAATAATTTCTTTTTTGTCTTATTTGTCCATTCCCACTGCCCGTAGAATTGACGTGCGTTACGAAGGAGACGCCGAGTTGCGTTCAGTGTACGCTGTTAATTTTACAGGTAGGTCATTGTGGAATGTTGCTCCTTAAATTATATTGTTTTTTGTGGGAAATGCTGCTTAAACTCTGCAAGGGAGATGTTACGTTCTCCGTGTTGTAGTTGTATGATACGGGAGGATATATTTTTTGATTATGTTATCCCGAGCAAGCTCTGTGTGTTTTGTTTTGATTTGTGGTTGCTAATTATGTCCTCTGCCTCCTGTGATTCTTTCAGGAGACACACTTTCCCCCACCGGCAACATTAACACCTAAACTCAACGCAGAGTAATGGAGGGCGGAGTGGCTGCGGCAGAGTGTGGGTTACAATGGCATTTTTGTTTTTAGTCTGGCAAAAGGTGAGGGGCTTACTGACAGCATACATTGAAGGCTTGGTTTGGGTTTCTCAAGCCAATAGGCTTTCCGAGGACCTTTTATTATTCAGGGGAGCCGAGTTCCCCCTTCGCTACCCCATAACTTGAACCATGCCGACACCAAAGACAGTATCACAGCGTGATATGAGTGTTGGTCACGGGACGGATTGGGACACATTGCTCCAGTGAACGGCACCATGTCTATGTTCAAGGCAACATACTGAGTGAAGTTTAGGATACAAGGGCTTAACGTTAACTTAACATTAGTTAATGTTAAGTTGATAAATTGGTAACTAATGATTAGTTAACCATTAAATAACAACGTAGTGAAAACAAATCAAATGTGTTTTAGGGCTAATTGCATTTATGTTTATATTGTGTTTTATACTATATATATAGTAATGTGCTGAGTAGGAGAAGTGTAAACTTCTTTGTATTTCAATTTGTATTTTATATTTCTTATGGTCTTTTTTTGTGTCCTTTTGTTTCATTTTGAATACAATAATACATTCATTATATTACATGTTACAAATCATTTGTGCACATTTAGTCTTTCCATAGTCCTTTGCAGGACCAGAACCTGCACAGGAAAGATACTGAGCTTAATCATATCAATATAACAGCAATAAAGACCAACTGATATTTTGTTAGATTCACTTTGCTGTTCTTAGTTTTTCATGTGTCCATTCTCTCACAGCATAAATTGGTGTTGCATGGCTCATTACATTCTGTCGAGTAACAGTTGAACGTTATTTTATAATTAAAATGTTAATCATCAGATAAGGAAAAAAAGGTACTTTATATTTATGATTTACTGTGTAATTACACCACTTAATTTTAATGTTAAGATCTGAGAAGTGTCGTGAAATGTTAAAACCAGTTTGGCTGTATGTTTTCTGATTTCATCTAATTTTGGATTTTTTTTTAACCTAAACCTGAGGAAGCCATACATAATTTATTCACTCATTATTTAAATGAAATGTTTTTTTACTTATGATGTTTATATTAAAGGATACGACAGAGCAGGCCTTGTGACACAGCTGATTCAGCATGACTAAAGTAAAAGGGGGCTCAGTGAGGTCAGTGAACCACACAGAAGGACCAGACCCAGCTGAACTTGCTGACGTGTTGTGTTATTCTCTATTTGAGATTAATCACAGTCCTGATACTATCAGAGGAGAGGGGCGGGGGGTGGGTGGGACTAACTATAGAATGGCAAATTTAAATTTTGGTTGGTACAGTATCTCGCAATCCAGAGAGCTGCAGGCTCAAGAGTGCAGTCCTCGAAGTGGGACGCAGCTTGTGAGATGAGCCTCTGCCAGTTCAGCATCATCTTTATCTTTATCGTGAAGCATCAGGAGCAGGATTTGTACAAGGCTTCCAGGAGATTACTTCCAAACTGGTCCCTCCCCAGTCACTCTCTGTTACAGCTATGGAAATAGCTGTAGATCTGCTGCATCTTGCACACACATACCCATTTTTATTTCCCTGTGAGGCCCACTGACTGGGAGAGTCCTAGTGGGAGACACCCTTTCTGAGTGGTCTAGAGACTTGGTTTTAACTGCTAAAATGTTAGATTCAGTGAGGATGAAAATGACTTAAAACAACACTCTGACATGTAGTTTAATCCCGAATTTTGGTTCCTATGAGGACCAGTCATAGGAACCCCAACCCCACCCATATTATGTCTATAAGCCTCACAGAGGCAGAGAAAAGCTGCTTCTGGCCTTCAATAATCAACACTGATACAACTACAAAGAACTTAACTTTAAGTACATGTTATTTGACAAAATACAAGCTTTTTGAAGTCAATCTTAAATGATTTAATTAATGTGAAAAATGTTACTCACATGTAACCATAGTGATAACCAACACATATCTGATCACATCACAGTAAGAGCTCCCGCTTGCTTGGAGTACATGCCAACATGTGATACGATTTTTAACGTAGAACTTTACTGCTGTCCAACTTCTTTTTTTAATTGCCTCTGGTGAAGCCTTAATGCAGGCATCGCAGTCAATGAAAGATTTAAGCGTGTTTTCCACAGCGCGGAAAAAAGGCAGTGACTTGAAACCAGTGCTGCAGGTCGCTCTTCAAGGCAGATATCTGGAGATATTCCCACAATTAACTAATCTGTCATTACATAGAACATACATATACTATGCATTAAATTGGACATATGTACCTAATAAAGTGGACACTATAACATACAGTTATGACATAATCACTTAAATTACTAATGGATTAATTAGTCTACAGTGCATTGTCTTTCGCTCATTTTGTTAATTCGGCCTATTATAAGTCATCGCAAATTTATGGAGTGGCTATGACCTGTGGAGTACCTCAAAAGGAGATTGTTGGACCCAGCCTGTATATGCTGCCTTGGGGCCAAATTCTACAGAAATGTAATAGATGCAGATGAATCTAGTTCTGTCCCCCAGATGACAACGGTCCAGTAGAGCCATTGTTTTAATGTCTAGAGCCAGTAAATTGTTGAATGAACAAAAAAATAAATTACATCAGGAGAAAATTGAGGTAATTGTTATTGGCAATAATGAGAACTGCTGACCTTCAGATATTCCAATCAATAACCAGCACAGCCTTCCATACCAGTTTAAATTATATCCAGAGTGAAAGGTTTTATGTCCCAAATAGACCAGAAGAAGCTCACTTGCATTTCAGGCCCAGTTATTAACACATAAATTCTCCCTATGATAATGTTCAATGTACTGCTCAAAAAACATAGTTCTTTAGCATTTTGATGGAATAAATGCAAACACTCTGTGTAAACGCAAACACTCCCCCTGTCAGGTTGAATAGTACAAAGCTCATTTTCAGACGAAGGATGCAGCATACAAATGATGCAGAGGAATAACCTCAATAACAAAACATCACCACTGACACTGTAGATGGTTCAATTCCCATCATTGCTATTCTGAATGATCAGAGAGCTGTCATTCCATTCGGCTTCACTGGACACTGTGGGAGGGATTTATACTGGCTATTTCCTCCTGTTAATTACATTTACATTCAAACCAGCTTTGTCTGGAAGCATGTCTGTTTCACCCTATAAATGCCTCAACTTCTACTACAAATCTTACTCTGTTGTATTCTATATGTTTTCTCAAATAGGTATTAGGTATAATTTAATTTAAAAAAAAACATTTATTTATTTAATTAAGAATTACTTAAAAGTACAATCAAAGCTACAAAAAACTAACTGATTTTACACTATGATATGGGTAATATATTACATTTCTGCCAAAAAAAAGTTAGTCTTGTACACTGAACATACAGCACAACAAAGCTCTACACAACTGAAGCTTCACTTCTACCAAAGATAATAGTCTCAATTAGGCATGCACCGATACCGTGTGTGTGTGACTGTAAGTGTGTGTGTGTAAATGTAACTGTGTACCTGTGTACCTGTGTGTGTAAATGTGTGAGACTGTGACTGTGTGTAAATAGCATTTTTTATCGGCATCGGTACTCGGTATCGGCAAGTACTCAGATCCAAGTATCGGTATCGTATCTGTTTGAAAAAAGTGGTATCGTTGCATCCCTAGTCTCAATGTCTTTCCCTATTATTTGTTTCTATATTTGCTAAAGTATGATGTGCTGTATGTACATAAATTCATGCTTAAATACTGCTCTGTTTATTATTTACTATGCTTTACTCTTGGAATATTTCCAGAGAAACGTTTCTAGAGTGCATAATGGATCTCAGTGACTTACCTAGCTAAACATCATGTGTCTCTTAATTACAAACATCTCTTTTAATAATTCTTCACTTACACATCCACACTAGATGTGTCCAGTAAAAGACAGTGGGTCTGATCTGCTTTTGTTGTCTGATCTCCTGTTAGTCATGCTTTAAATCATGCTGAAATCATGTCTAAGACACGCAAAGTGGGGACTTGCAAGTGTGTGAGTGTTAAAGCCTCAGCAGTTCGCCTGGAGCAGGGATTCCAACACCTCATTAACACGTTGTTTCTTAACACTCCTCAATTGTCCGAATGGCTTGCAGCCCCAGACAGTCTTTCAGAGAGTAGGGTATTCATCAAACTCCTAGAAACCAGTCTATTGAAACAGAATTCATTGCGTTGGAAACAAAATATAAAGGTTCAGCTTTAGTAGATATCAAGTAGATACATTTCAAGCTTGACACTGTATTACACTGCCCACAAATGAGGAGCGCAATAAGTACTTTAAAATCTTAAAAAGGAAAAGAAAGGGATACAATTAGAAATAAAATGGTCAGAAGAATTAACCTTTCTTTTCTGTTTTAATTGAGCACTAATAACTTAATTAGAATATGTCACACTGCGGTGAGACCTGCCCTGTTTTTATATTGACTTCCTGTGTTTTATTTTGAAAGTAACTCTTCTCTCATTGCAGATCACTGCGGGTTTAGTTTCTGCATCTCCCTTTGCTCAGTGCCATCGTCCATGCTACATCCAGCCTTGTTCACGCCATTGCTTTATTTCACGTGCCTTGCCTTGATTCTGATTTTATGCCCTCATTTTCAAGAGAGATTTTTGTTGATAAATCTTGTAACCTAGAACCTGTTACTTTTAGCCTCCTTGCGAGTGATTTTTGTTCTTAGTGTTCTTCATAGCCTTTAACCTCCTCGAGAGTGATTTTTTTGGTTTAGCATAGCATTTTCATAGCCTGATTATTGTTGGACTTGAGACAAAGGTTCATTAAGATCAGAATCAATAAAGTTTGATTTCCAAGTACTTCCTGCCTTGAGTCCTGACCTGACAGAATCCAGACCCCAAAGTACTCATCAAACACGTTTTCACAAGGCCTGGATGTCAGTTTTCAACTTGTGTGCTCAGTCTTTACTTAAAGGAATACAAATTGTTTGTTGTTGTACATTACAGAAAAAATGTCAACACTTGTATAGCATGGAACGAAACAAGTCCACTGTTGGCTGGTGAATAATGACACAAGTTCCCTCTTGGATAGAAGTGGGCATAAGATTATTTATTTTTATTTTTAATCACTCTGATCACTTTTATTACACCTAGCTGTCTAATCCTAATCTAAAAAAAAAAACTCATGCTGAGATTTCACAAGCCCTAGATTCCAATTTATTAATTTGCACATACACATTACCAAATGTAACCCCAAAGATCTCAACAGTTACATCTGTTACATCTTCACCCTGTGGTGAGACCAGCAATGGACCCACTGCAATTCGCCTACCATCCTAGCATCAGGGTGGACGACGCTGTCATCTACCTGCATGAAAAAGCTCTTTCTCACCTGGAGAAGTCTTGGAGGATCAGGTTTTTTGATTTCTCCAGTGCTTTCAACACTACAGCCAGCACTTCTGAAGGACAACATGGAGCAGACAGGAGTGGATCCTCTCCTCGCATCCTGGATTGGGGATTACTGATCAACCCCAGAATGTGAGGACTCAGGATTGTGTATCCGACATGGCTGTCTGCAGTACAGGGGCCCCACAGGGAACGCTTCTGGCTCCGTTCCTCTTCACCCTGTACACTGCAGACTTCTCCTCCTACTGCTCCCCCTCCTGTCACCTGCAGAAGTTCTCTGATGACTCTGCAAAAAGGAGTACAGTGAACTTGTCCAGAACTTTGTGGACTGGTCCCTGCGGAACCGCCTCCAGATCAACGTGGGGAAAACTAAGGAACTGGTGGTGGATTTCCGCAGGAGACGACACTCTCCTCCAACACCGTTGAACATCCAGGACTTGGACATTGAGATGGTAACATCTTACAAATACCTGGGTGTTCACATAAACAATATACTGGACTGGTCTGATCATGTCACAATAGCAACTCCAGATCAGGAGAATAAATACCCCTCAACGACCTTAAGAATTCCCTTCATGGGCCTCCTAAATCAACTCCTTCTTCCTTTCTCCCCATGTTATCGGAGAATTGTACACAGATCATGAATTTGGGGGTCATAGGATACCCTACTGCACTGCTGTTCTGTGCTAATTTTGCTTATATCTCAGCAGTATCTCTTGAACGGGGACCTTTTCTGCACTAAAAACACAACAACAAAAATTAATGATCAGGCATATGTTAATGTGACATAATTCACTACAACTTGTATTTTGTGAATTTGTTGGTTGTAAGCAACCACTTAATCCAAAGTGTGGATGTGATTACATAAGGGATAAAGGATTCATATCAATTATGAGATCACATTATTCCCTAGTGTTATCCTGACCTCTCATGCTCACATACTATGTGTGTGCTAATCACATTTGACTCTCCATACTGGCATTTACGGCTTGTATTAATTCCTCATCATCTGAAGAGTCAGAGTAGCCATGAGTGTCAAATATGAAGCTTCGTCACCATCATGATCACTTGTGCCAGGTCTCCCATCATGACCATGACTGCTGAGGGTGTGATTGGAGCCATAGCTCCATAGCTGTGTTCATGACCAGTACCTGTCCCAGGTATACCATCTCCATCATGACAGCTAGTACTAAACCACTAAAAGTTGAGTCAATAAAAGGCACTTCAATTTGGCCAATGCAGTGCAAAACAAAAGTGGAACAATAAAGAGTCACTGATGAATTTCGTGAATGGTGAAAGCATTTCTCTTTTTTTTCCTTTTAGATTGGATTGGCGTGATCCTGTGTTGTTAATTCTGTCTCCTCCACCTGAACAGTACAACAAGTCTCTCTTTCCTGTAGAAAACTACATGCACAGGCAAAATCCAAACGTCCACTCTCTCACACCAACACTTATGACTGTGTGCATGACATGCTCTATGAGATGTGATTTCAAGTCCCCCATGTGTTGCATACGATATGCAAGTCTATGGGCCGAATAGACAGTGAAATATTCCCTTTAGGCAGACTGCCAAATTAATAACGACAATATTAGTCATCACCTGAGCCTCATAACGCTGTGGAAGGAAGAAAACAAAGATAAAGATCATCACATGTAACCAGTGATGCCACACATTCTGCGTTTTGTTGTTGTGTGAAAGGCTGCAAACTTGTTTGATTTTTGACAGAATGGGCAAAAAAGGAGAGAAAAAGAGACAGTTCAGAGACAGATATAAAGCCTCTGCCGCATATTATACTGCTGTATCAGAACAACTCAAAAGCTCTCTCCTTGAAACAATTCTTCATGATTATGACACAATCATTGAACCAGTGTCAGTTTGAGTGAGTTTCTTGCAGTTTTCAGTGCAGGTTTACATGTAATGTATCCAAACACCTTAACGGTTAAATATAGAGACAAACAAGCATTCACTCTCACACTCACAGCTATGTTCAATTGTGTGTCCAATTTGCTGAATCCCAAAATGTTTTGGGACAGTGGGAGGAAACCAGAGAACAAGAAAGGCCCTTGTTCCAACCAAATATGTATCATTCTTGTTTCATTTTTCTGTGGATGTGCTTGTGAACCACTCTCCCGCAACAAAGCCCATAGCTAAAACCTGCATTTTTAGCTTGCAGTGACAGAAAGGCTGCTGGTCCACTGCTTTCTTGATCAACAACTCTTGTTTGCTGTAGTATGAAAACGCTGATTTTCACCATGGGCTTTAGTTTACAAACTTTGTTTTAAGTCAGATTTTCAGCCCATGATCATCCATATCCTCTCTGGTGCATAAATTAGCCCTAGCTGTGACCACAAATCTGAATTTTCAGTAACCTTACTATGACTACTGGATAAAAAAACAACAACATTAATTTAATCACAGACAGCTGTCTTTGGCGACACAGCAAATACAAGCTCACCTATACAGTTTAATCAGCCGCACCGGCTCCAGTGTGGGCGTGAAGGGCATTAAACTAAGCGTTTACCTGCTTGGTGGTTGCCTAATGGAGCCGTGACTCATACAGTGCAGAGCACAGTTTAAAACTTGGCATTGGACTTTAAGTGGTTGACTCTCATGACCTTGCGTGCTGTAGGAGAATGTCACTAAATGACACAAGATCTAAAAACTGCTACACTGAGAAACATGGAGAGAGAGAGAGGGAGTCGTGTGGAGTTGATAGACTTATTTGTGTGTTCTTTTTACGCACCATTGAACCTATTTGGTTAATTAGAGTTTGTTAGCAACAGGAGGGGATTGAGAGTGACACTGTGTGTGTATTTGAGTAGAATTATTACATAATGACAAGGTAGGTCAGAGGTCAGGCGGGTTGTCTCTATGGGCTATGTTGTCTGCAGAGGATATTGTAATACTGTAGTGAGAGTAGGGGACAGGTGGACATCATACCTGTGTGAGAATGACAGAAACAGTTGGTACGGCGTAGATGCAAGGAGTAGAAGTAGAGAAAGTGGATGAGTTTAACGACGTGTGACAGAAAGACAGCAGCAAAAGTGAGGCCTGCTATGATTTATGGCTTGAAGACAGTTGTCTAAAAGACAGGAGGTGGCAGAGCAGAGGACGCTGAGATTTCCATTGGGAGAGATGGTATGGTCACGTGCAGAGGAAGGGTAGTGATTACAGTGGACACAGGATGTAGAAGATGGAGCTGCCTGGCAGGAGGGAAAGAGGAAGACCACAGAGAAGGTTCTAGGATGTTGTGAAGGAGGACATGAGGACAGTTGGTGAAACAGAAGAGAACACAAGGGCTGATTGTACTCAATTCCATTGTAAGTTGCTTTGGATAAAAGTGTCTGCTGAATGACATGTAATGTATTAATGAAAGATAAGGAAGAATTCTTAGTATTATTTACGACACTTTCTGCTCACGCCATGAGCTGTGTTATTAGGTGGCTGGCACAACAGACCAAAATGCCTAATGCCTAACTGGTGGCACTATTGTTATCACTGAGGTCACTGTGATGACACATTATGGTTTTTTTTTATGAATTAATTTGACACATTTCTGACAAACATCACCTCTAAGTATGGTGGTGTCAGCAGGTCATCGTACAAGGCTGCTACTACAGATTACACATCAGATAAGTTTAGATCTTCAGATTTTAAAAAATAACTCAGGAACAGCCAAAATAATAAAACAAAAATCTGGAAATAAAAATCTATTTCTAACACAGATCATGCAATCTGTCTCCCAACTGTGTTTGCACAGTAATGTCCTGACAATCGAGCTGTAGTGAGTCACAGCCCCAGTGAGGGGTGCGCTGGATGTCACCAATGAAAATGACAGACTGGATAAACCCCTGATATGTAATTAATATAAACTAAATATCTGATCTTACACCAAATATAATTAACTAAATTGCGCAGGAAACACAGATTAGCGTCTGTGATTTGATTTGTCAACACATTTTTTAGTCTTCTCCATTAATACACATGCAGACTCACTAATGACTCGCGGGCTCCTGGTGGTGGAGCGGAGCTGTCCTCCAGTGAAATGCAACTATAAAATTTACAAAGTGAGCAATAATGGATGAGTAGTTTTTACTGGGTGATTAGGCTAATGTGCTTTTAATTGGCTGGAGGGGAGCACCTTTTGTCAAGGAATGCAGAATTAATGCAGCAGAGGAGACCATGCTTTTCAAAAAAAAAAAGAGCATGAAAAGACACCACGCAGGGGCTGCATATACTGTACATTGTTTCAATGTGACTTTTGTTAAGTCGTTATTTCTGAATGCCTCTATCAACATGTTTTATAGCGGAGGCAACAGCCACATTGCCCTCCCTCAGTCAGGTCTGATAGTTTTGCAGAGATTGACACTTTATTCACCCTAAAGGGGGAATTAAGGCTTATTCCCATACACACATACAAATCCAGTCAGTATACATGAGCATATGAATTCATGTAAGTGTGACCAGGTCAGTAGTGCAAAAGTGAACAGTGTACAGTCCAAGGTGCAGATGTTATAAAACAATAGACTATAGCAAATGACCTTAACAAAATACTTAAAGCATAGTAAGTGAGTGAGAAAGTAAGGGTTTGGGACGAAATTTTGACATGGTCTCTGATTTAGGAAGTAATGTGGCATAATTGTTGTTCACGAAGACCAGACAGGCTGATTAATATCAACAACTAAAAAAAACAACAAAAATCATGCACTGTAAGTCTTAATATAAAAAAAAAAAATAAGAAGTTGGACACTCTATCCCTCTGCTTGACAACGCCTTAGGGTCCCTTATCAAAGTGGGACAATGGAGTGTTTTTAGCTTGCACTTGGGAGCTGCTGCTCTATTGCTGCCTTATTTGATAAGATTGTGTTGCATTAGTAATGAGAAAGAAAAGTTAAATACGAAAATAATATTCTTTTGATGCTATAGATTTAATAAAAACTATTTTTTTCAATCTCCTCACACAGGGGAAAAGTCAGGGTTGTGAACAGTGCAGTTGGCCCTGACTTTGTGTCTTACATTTACAGATTCCATCAAGATGAGATTGGCACAGTGGCCCCGCCACCCTCATGTGGAGGATGAAGCGGTAGAAGATGGATGGATGGATGTTCTTGTGCACTTTATTTAACCAGATAAGTTAAATCTGATTTGCTCCATGTAAGTGAAATTGGAGTTAATGAGATATTGACCCGATTGAGTCAGAGTACAAGACTAAAACCTTGCATATTTGCGAATTTGTGAACTTTGCCTGTGTTCATACATTCATACAGCTGCTACTGCACTAGCGCTATGTTTGACATCAGGTTCACGTTTGAAAACGTCATTATATATTTAATAGTATGTGCTGGGTGAATTATAATGACGAGCAATACTAAATAATACAAATTTCAAAATATACAAACATAGCATAAAGCCATTTTTTTTCTTTAAGTTAACTTTAAATACAAATACAGATTCTGGGATGTTTCTTGCAAAGCACTCAGAAAAAATGAAGGCACTGTAGCTGCTGTAACCTGACAACATGGGAGCTGAAATTGAAATCAAGCCGATGTGCTTATACATGCAATTTTACCATAACAAGTAAAAATACTCAGTTTAGTAAAAGTATCTTTAGATTATCATTATTATTAATAATAATATTGAGTGTATTGAACAAGTGTGTGTACATTAAAACAACAAATTCTGCAATGCTATTTTGCTGCTCGAAAGAAATGAAAATGGCCATTGTTGATGTATTCAGAGCTAGAATAATTAAATTTGTGTTTAAAGAATGGATTAAAACAACAAGGAAACCAGTAAATTCTCCTATTTTTGCAGCAGTAGTATAGCACCAAGAACCCTGGCCCGTACATGTGCCCTTTAAAAATTCAGAACTGTGTGCAGTATTGTTGTTAAATGGAAACAACAACAACACGAAATGTACTCTGTTTGCCTTTTTAAAGATCAACTAAACAACTAAAAGAAAAGCAACAGTGGCTGAACTTCCCTTGTGTTGTGTATATTGTTTTCTGTTAAATGCTTATTACTGATTAATTATTCATAATCACATTACACCACTCACCGTTTAATGTTGTTTCCCCTTTAATTTATCCTATTCATTAAAATGTTCCCATAATGCACACTCATTCATTAAAATGGCTACCAGAGGAGGGAGCGGTGTGTAACGCACTATGAATGGAGTTAGGTCGAGCTAATCTGACCATGAGAACGCACTGATGTCTGTCAGTGCAAGATAATTATTCAATTCAATAACAATCCATTTCCTTACATTCACAACATTGCATTAATGTGTAGTGCAGTTTCAGGTACAGTTTGAAGAATTCATAAGGGGATTCATAAGTCACCTACAAAGTTATTCCATGGAGTCTGCCATGTCGATGTAAGGGTAAACATTTTTCTAGCTGGGGTGGACTGTGAACAAAACACTACATCACATACTATTGCTGCTCTTTAAGCATCGTCTCCTCCAGAAGTACTGGAAGAGTGAGGGCTAGTTTGACATCATCTCTTCACCCTATGTAATGGAACACCAGATATTTAGGTAAGCAAAAGTATGGGAACCGATAGACTTGAATTACGTTGAAATGAATAATATACCTAATATTTAAAGCGTTTGCTGTGCGTTGTGTTGGTTCTTTAGATGATTTCTCAAATGTTGAATGAGGTTCTTGTCCTGGGGGGGAACAATTGATTGAGATCAAAACCACAGATATTTTCTCTCAGAAACAAGTCAAGCTAGATAAAAGAGAAAAAAAGCTTTGTTGTAAAGGTGTGTACCTGGAAACTACGGTGGCCTGGAAGTGCAAACCAGTATTACAAAACTTGAAACAAATTGACATTTTCCGAAACAAATTGACATTTTCCGAAACAAATTGACATTTTCCGAAACAAATTGACATTTTCCGAAACAAATTTACAAAATGCAAAACACTTTTACAAATACCAAAACAAATGAACAAAAGTTAAAACACATTTACAAAAGGCAAAACACTTTTACAAATATCAAAACAAATTTACATTTTCCAAAACAATTCCTGAAACAAATTTACATAAGCCACAGTCCTTACGGAAAGGGAATGTCCCAATTGCTGCGAGTGACCTAGAAATGATACCGTGAGTGCTCAGTTGCTCAGAGCGACAATTTTGTCATGGTGGCCACTCGTGGTACTGCAACAAAAAATACTCAAGCAGCCCAAAAAGCAATTTTCCCATTGACCACAATAATAAAAGAGACGCCTATAAAACTGTCCACAGGACACCTCGAGACATGGACATAGGCATGTATAGATGCATGTATAAGATCTTTATATTTTTAATTCATGGAGTTTCACAAAGGCTATAAAAAGCCCAGAAAAAAAATCCCACAGTGACGTCACAGCAGTGTACGAGCACAGCACAGCACGGTCATGTGGCGCCTTGGGAACGGCGCTACTGTACGATGTGAAAACGCTATGAGAAATGTGAATAAATGAAGCCAATGAGGGGTTTTCTTTTACATTGTTTAAAATATTACGACAAAACAGGTTTTAGTTAGTAACTTGTCACTCATTAGGATTTATTTTCAAACTTATAATTGATTATTTTTGGCATATGCACTGGGTGAGCAACTCCATAGGAATGAATGGAGCCATCCTCAGCTCATTCAGTCTGCATGCCAAAGAATCCGGGGGCAAGACACTGCCAATGATGCATGATGGGAAAACGTATTGATTTGCTATATGACTGTACATGTAAATGACTGAATGGCAATGACTATAAAAGAACTATACACTACGGGCCAGTATATGAGGCATATTTAATCAATCACGGGCAGCATTTCTAATGCATTTAAGTATGAAGTCAAGCAGAAGACAAGACAACCTGATTAGGTTCAATCTGAGCATCAAATCATGAAAGAAAAATGATTTAGAAGCATGCAATTGTTTTGTTTACCCTGCTAAAAATAAACCTGTGCTGCAAAATCACAATTTAATCATGATTTTGGCTTCACATGATTAAATTAACATGAATGTCAGATATTGAAAACCCATGCTCTGCCAACAGACCACATAGCAAATACATTGCTCCACCAAACAGCTGCCTGACTGCATGCTTGCACGTGCCAATCACAGGATTCAGTCTCCACGACCTAACAGCCTGTTGAATCACAAATGGAAGTCAATGCAGTGTCATAATAATAAAAGGAACATGGTCATTATTTTTGGCCAGAAATATGCCATAAATTGTAATTGCAACTGGGTTGTGGCGTGGTGGGGGTTGCACAAGAGTCGTGTAGAGACACTGGCAGTTTTTGGGTTATTAGAATCAGAGTTCCTATGGGGGGGTGACAGAGGTCTTGTACCTTGAAGCAGCTTGGACTTTCCACTTATTAGGTGTCTCGTGTACCTAATAAAGTGACCAGTGAGCTTGACCAATTTGCAGAACATGTTGTCGTAGGTTGCTTGAGGGGAAAAAGCTATGCTTGGCAGTGTCCAAAAATCAAACCCGTTTTCTCCAGATATTTAGGTCGGACATACTGAAGTTGCCGCAAGTACTTACCAGGTACACACACACTTATGGAGCTTTTTGGGAGTCATAGATGTTGAGTGAGGCAAAAAGTACCAGTAATTTTACATTTTTAAATTTTCAATTCAAAAGTACAAATGTGAATTTGTAATAATGATTCAGATTAAACATCCAGAATACCAATGTCACATAATCTTTGGTAAAATCCAAACTACCACCACAACACTGTTGTGCCATACTGTCTTCAAATCATTACTATCTACCAGTCTGTAGCATTCAGCCCGACATTATCACACAGGTCTGACCTCACTGACAGTCAGTCTGAATGACTTATCATTCAGGAGTTAAAGTGATCCTCCCTCGTCACCTTCGTCTTAACCAGGGTTAGAAGAGAGGTCACATGTCTAACTCGACTGCGAACAAATCACACCAGAGTCAAGGGAGCAGACACTCACCTTCCCTCGGTCCAATTCTTTGGGCCACGATGACAATTACACACTGACCCTAAAGACCTGACCTAAATGGGCCAATACACTCTAAACCTAACAGAGAAAGCAACACAGTAACACTGCAGAAAACATCCTGAAACTCAACACTGACACTCTATAGCTGTGTCAAATGTAAAAAAATGAATATATGTATATATATATATATATATATATATATATATATATGTCGTTGTTAATAATAAATTCAACTTCAAACAGTCAAACTGCTGTGTGTGCTTTGTGTGTGTGCCCTGTGTTTTTTCTTCCTTCAATCTCCTAGGCAAATAGGTGTGTGCCATAGCCGTGCCAGGATTGGTGGAGTGGTTCTGGGCCCTGGCGCGCGATTGGCTGTACTCCACCACCACCTGATACATAAGGAGCCAATATGGTGGACGTCAGATGGCAGCATGGCAGATGGCAGCAGGAACCTTTCCTCCTCCTCCTCCTCCTCCTCCTCCTCCTCCTCCTCCTCTCCCAACCGGCTACACTTCAGGTCTGTAGACTTTTTGTATAGTTTAATTCTTGTTCGAGTAGTAGGGGTGGACTGCCAATGTTGTTACAGCGTTGGTTTCGGTTTATTTAGTTAGGGAGGTAAGTTTCCTGTCATTTGGTTTCCTTAAGTTTGATTAGGTAAGGTTTATTAATTTCTAGTCACGGACCTTTTTGTTTGTTATTTTGGCCTTAGTTTGGCCTAATTTTGTCATTTAAACTACTTTTGTAGATAAATCATTCTTAATATAAAACTAAAAATTGTTTGTGGTCACTTGGGACTTGGGGAAGATGAGGCCTTTTCTTGTTATGTCCTAGGCCCCCCCTAGGATCTTGAGTATTTGTTATTGTGAGAGTTTCAACACTGCCATTTGGTGGTGCTATTGACATGATATTATATGTCATCAGATTGGCATCGTTTGTGTGATGGAATTATTCAGCTGTAATTTTGTGTCAAAGGTGCTATGGTCCCCCCTCTCTCACTGTTGTGAGGGTACGAGAGTAATATGTGTTATTTCTGGATTGCATTCTAATATTTTCTGCTTAGATATAATTTGTAAGGTTTTCATCCTAGTAATTCTTCATATTATTGAACTATTATTTTTTGGTGAATTAAAGGGAAGCATTAAGAACCCTTTTTCTTACATCTTGTTGTTAAACTACTGTTGTATAATTAATGTTTTATTTCTGTACAAATCAAAATCCTTTGTCAATCAATTTCAGTTAGTAACATTTAAGGAAAATAGTTTGTCTCTCCGTATGAGACACATCACATAGTTACAAAAATCACATAAATTGGAGGCTTGTACAACACGAAAAAAAAGCTAAATTCTACTACTATTACTATATATATTAACTTAAAATAATTTTAGATATGTTTATTTTACATGAGATCTATGCAAATATAGCAGATTTGTGTGATGTTTTGTCTGATTGGAGCTTAAATCAACATTCAGACTTCAAGAACGGGAGAACTGTGATTCAGGACTTTGAACTGTAGAGGGCAGCGTTTAGCCTCTTGGTGTACAGCATGACAGATTTAATTGGAGAAGAAATAGGGAAATCTGTGCATTGTGTGGGCTGTGTCTCATTTCAACACCGTATCACTTCCATCTCCTCCTGAGTGAGCAGCCAAGGGAGTCATCTCCTCTGTCGGCTGCACACTTCACAGGATCCAGGACCTGAATTGAGACAAGGCATACGAGGTACAACCACGTACCCTCTGCGCTTGAATTAAAGGGAATGACCTTCCTTACCAACAGGTGGTGGTAGTCATTGAAACACAGCAGTCATTTACCTTGTTTGGTCATCAAACGTACAGATGAACTTCTGTACTGGTCGTTTCATAGTTGTACCACAGTGATCTCTCGCTGTGGTTAAACTTACTGAATCTGTGATCGTCCTATAGTCGAGGCAGTGTGTTTCAGGCTTTAGAGACCAAGGAAAAGGTGTGCGTTTGTGTAAGTGTGTGTGTGTGTGTGCGTGCATGTGCGCGTATGTGTGTGTGTGTAAATAACAGGGGAACGGCCTGAGGTGATGATGGTGCTGAGGGATTAGTAAATGACCCTGTCTTTATCGCTGCAGAGAAATAACAACTCTACTGACTTCTCCCATGCACCCATAGCTAGGAAGTGTGTGTGTGATTGTGTGTGTGTGTCCTCCAGGACTACCTACAGGAGTAATGGGATTTCTACCTTTGTATCTGTAGAGAAAAAGACCAATTGTGTGGACTTGCCCTTGAATGTCACTGCTGGCAATAGTGTGCGCGTGTGTGTGTGTGTGAATATTCAGTGGCTACAGAATTGTTAATCAGACCACTTTTCTTTCTGCACCTTTTTGTGTTTACATTCAAACTCTAATTGGATCCACTTTATGATTTTGTCTCCTCACTGAGCCATACTAACTAAATGTGAAAACATGTTCATTGCAACTTTTAAATGGTAGGTATACCAAGACTCAGTCACCAAGAATCAAATATATGCCTGCCTATGTTTATGATACATGAAAAGCATTTATGTCACTTTACCTCATGGGGTAAAACTGAACTTGAATGTATAAAGTCTTTTATGCTGTAATGGAAAATCATTGATTTTCTCTATGGACTCTGTGGAGAAGTATGTAAACTTCAGTTTCCAGGTGGATGTGGCAAGCTTATTTCAGCCTTTTGGAATGTTTCAGTAAAACCAAGCCCCCGTGTCTCAGGCAGGTTCCTTGTCTCTATGATACACTTCACTAATCAATTTCCAAAACCCATTCCAGAAGCCTCAACAACCAGAGCAATCAGAGCCAAAATCACTCTCTGTGCTGACCCCCAGCTGAAGCTTAACTGTGCCATTTCAATCATTATTACCCAGCATTTGTTAACAGTTAAAAATACTGAATATCGAAAAGGTCATGCCGTTTTATTCTTTTCTCTTCACACAAAATGCCTTAAAAGAAAAGGTGATGTCACTGTTCAGTCCACAAAAATCAAGTCTCTTCTCTGTGCGAGGCGTGCAGTCAACTCTTTTCCCCTTCAGTATCATTTCCAGCCCAATAGATATGACATTTAAGTTGAGCCCATGAGTGTCTCCAAGTTTGGGGCACTGACCTGATCTGTGCCGACACCTTTAACAGCCAGAAAATCATGCCACATCATTTGAGTGACACATTAAGTCAAGCGCTTCATGTCATCGCAAACTGGAAATGAAACTGAATTGTTGGCCAAGGAAAAAGGGAAATGTCTCGGCTATTTTGTCAAGAATTGAGTAGGACCTCTTCTGGCTGTCATACATACAAAGTAGCTAAAGCCAAAGCTGAAAATCCACTAGATATTGCTGAAACATGTCATAAGCTAATTTGAATTTTTGTGATGTTATCACGTTTCACCTTTGTTGACGGGTTTAGTCTTAGTTTTAGTCTTTTGGACCAAAACGCTTATTCGTTTTAGTCACATTTCAGTAATTTCTATATGTGATAGTTTTATGAAAACTCAAAAACGTTTTTGTCAGTTTTAGTTTAAAAAAAAAAAGAAGTAAAGTCTTTAAACAAATCCATTTAGGTCAATAAGTATTAGACATTACTGTTGGGCACCTTTAATCTCCATATTACCACTTTTCAACAGTTTTTTTCATGAATTGATGTCGACTTTATCATACAACAATGTCACACATATGTTTGACAGGAAATTTCCTCCGCCGGTGGTGCGCCGCGACCGACTGTAGATCGGCTTGGAAGGGCTCGAGACCTCGCCACGGACATGTGCACTCGCTGCGGCGTCTCCCGCCCGCCTGCCCCCCCGGCGCGACTCGATTGGAGCATACTGTCCTCAGTGCGTCCCGACCGCGTCGCGTCATCAGGGCGTCTTGAGACACGGACCAAGTCATTTTGAGGTTTTGATTGACAGATTGCGCGCACAAACCACACGCTGACATTTACGTCCATTCTCGTCTTGTCAGCGAAAACTCACACACGTCTCGTCATGTTTCCGTCGTCAAACATGAGATGTTCGTCTCGTCACCGTCTCGTTATCGTCATGAAAAAAGGGGCGTCAACAAAATAATTTTGTCATCGTCGACGAAAATAACACTGGTAAACTGATTGATCAGACAGAATGTTAAAAGTGGCACAATGCTTTCTTGAATATGCTTTTATATAGTGTATATTTGTGACTGTCACAGCTGAATATAGTCAAAAACATTGAAACTGAATTGTAAATTATGGGTGAACAAAACCTTCACGGACACTATTTCACTTGGATGAACAATACAGATTGTTGCAATGACTGCGCTGTGCGGTCACTCTCTCCCTCTCTGTCCACAGCCAAACCTGCTCTCTGACCGCAGTGAATGCAGCCAGGTGCAGCTCACTCATGCGACAGAACTGGCCATTTTACTCCTTGGGAATTATTATGAGTATTAGGGCCACATTGAGGAGAAAAAAAAACCTTACCGACTTTGAGAATAAAGTCGTAAATTTACCAGAATAAAGTCGTAATATTCTAACCCGTTGTTTTAAAAGAGTAGTTCTGCGGACTTGGAGGAAGGGGAAATAGCTGGAACTGCTCGACTGCAGGGTTATCAGACAAAAGCAGTGATTTTCTCCAAGTCCGCCTGGTTCTTTCTGCGGAAAAGATGCATTTTCATGCATATACCTTTTAAAGTCCTGCTACTGATGACAATGTGATGCTGATGTACCAAAAGATTAAGTTTCTCCTTATTTGTGAAACCTATTACAGCTCCACAGCCTTCATTTTAACAACTCTCCTCTTCTAAAACAACAGATTAGAATAGTACAACTTTATTCTCGTAAATGTACAACTTTATTCTCTTAAATTAAGACTTTATTTTGGAAGTCTGTTGGGGAAAAAAAAAGTTTGTGGGTCAATATAGCAACAAACTTGCTTAGTTGGAAACACGGGTTTAGCCGGTAGACTCCAGAGTTGAATGATCATCACAAAGCCAGATTGCGTCTATTTGTTTCCCTCCAGGCTCTTGTAAAATTTCAGTGACTCTCTGGACTAAGATGAAGGGAAGTTAATCAGGAAGTTGAAGATGTCTGGTATAATGTCCTCGCTGGCTGTTTCCAAACTCGTAAAAAGCACGCCGGCGGCATTTTAAGGATCAGATATATTCAGTCTGTCAAGTTCTGTGCAAAATGCATAGTGGACTCTGATAGGGTTGAATCCAGCACCAGTCCTGTTTAATTTGCTGCCACTGAAACCAAGTCAATTGACATCTGGAGTTTTATTTTTCAAACAATGAAAACTAACCTTGAGTCTCCACGAACTTTTTTGTTGTAGGTACTTGCCAATTTTCTAATGATTCATACAGAATCATTAGATTGCTTTATTTGTCATCTATTGGATTCAAACTCTGCTATCATTGATTCGATTATTGACACCTGTGATACCTGTGTCAATAATCACCAATGATGGAATAAGATGTGCAGGTTTTGGAAGTATTGAGAAAGTGAGACATGATTTTGGTTCCTTGGTAGATGGTATATTCTGCAGAGTTACAGCCTCAAACCAGAAAGGTGTTACCTCATCTAAGGAGGTAATGTTTTTGGCCTCACCTGTCTGTTTATGAGCAGCATAACTTATGTTTATTTTTATTATTTTTTTTAATTTTAGTCACTATGGCATATGAAATGTATAGAGTTTGGTGGTGATCCAAATATGTTATCACCGCTTTTATGTGGGAAACTGAGCGGCCTCGACAGAGGTTTGGGCTCTCTTAGTGCTTTCACTATGTCAGCCACTGGCAGATTAGCTCAGGGCTTCAAGCCTGTGATTATGGCCACCTCTGAAATGAATCTCCACTAATCATGTTATCAGAAGCCAGTAACCTAAAGGCAAAAGCCTAACCGAGCTGAAGGCTGTGAGAACGTGAGGTCTAAAATTGTCTTGAGAGAAAGGAGCACAGAGGGGCAATCCCATTGAATGATCAAGACAGAGAGAAGGACAAATGCTTATTAAAGAGAATGTTAAGAATAAATCTAATCTAATATGAAATCAGTACCAAATCTTGTGAATAAAGGCCAAATGTCTTTATTCATACTATTGCAAATGCAGCACATACGTACACGTTTTGAATGCAACAAAAGAACAGATAGAAGAAAAGCCAAGTTTCAAGTACATATGTGAATTGTTGCCCTTAGAACCCGACATGGTGCTGGTCAAGTTGCAAATCTTACAGTTTCACATAAGGAGTTAATTTTGCAGCTTGAAGATGACATGCATTGTATACTTAATGCCCAATCGGAACTAAAATTATTGTAATGGTACCTGACATAGCAATGGGAGGAAAGGTGACAATTTTACAGTGCAATTTTGGTATTATTGATTGTCCAGATGTGATGATCATATGTCAAATTTCAAGCCATAAACCTCCTGTTTGTCAGTGTTATTGCAAAAAAAAATCATAAGGTAAATTTGCCTCTGCCAAACACCCAACATTTGGAAAAATATAATTGGAAAAGAAACACAATTTATCAAGCATACTCCAAATTTCAGATGAAAACAGAATGTCACTGCCAGTGCAGTGGTGACTGCTGTGACTGAGTCATGTGCACAACATGCAAGGCACCATGAATGGATAAAGCAGCTGCAGAGATGGTGAGACTGTGGCTGTGATCCACTGCTGCAATTATCCAAAAACAAAAAAAAAAATCTCTTACAAGCACAACTGTCACAGATTGGAGCCACAAACTGCTTATTGAAAACCAAACTAGGCACAAATGAATTGGAATTAAGGAAAAACAAAGAGCGGTGGATTTGCGTCTGCCTCTTGAATCAGCATAACACAGTCACTCTCAAGAATTAGGAGTGATCAATGGATTTTGGCACAGGTCCCGAGGGAGGAAACAGCATGTCTTCTCTATGTATGGGCTGCCACAATGTTAAGATGAAGTAAACATGACAAAGCACTTTTGTTTTAGATTACCATAATGTTGTCTTCACTATAAACAGTCTCAACAAGCATGAGACAGCTGTCAAAGAAAACAAGTTATCATGCGCTGTATCACTATTGTAGCCCTGCATGGAGCTTATGCAACATCTGCTGTGTCAATAAAACCCATGTGTTTGCGATCGCCTACAGATTCACATACTGCACATTCACATTATTCTTTTTAATAATTTCCATTCATTTGGACAGCCTTAACAAAGCCTTATTTCTAACCATAACCATAACCAGGTGGGCTACACCCTGGACAGGCCACTAGTCCATCGCACGGCCAACATATGGAGATGCACCACCACTCTCACTCTTGCACTCAGTCAATTCCGCGTGTCCAATTAACTTCTGCATGTTTTGGCCTGTGACCTTTCAGCGCTCACTGGATCGGTTCGTGGCCGAGTATGAAGCGGTCGGGATGAAGATCAGCACCTCTAAGTCTGAGGCCATGGCTCTTAGCAGGAAACCGGTGGATTGCCTTTTCCGGGTGGGGAATGACTCCTTGCCCCAGGTGAAGGAGTTCAAGTACCTCGGGGTCTTGTTTACGAGTGCGGGGACGAGGGAGCGGGAGATCGGAGCGGCTGGTGCGGTATTGCATTCGCTTTAGCGCACGGTTGTGACGAAAAGAGAGCTGAGCCGGAAGGCAAAGCTCTCGATCTACCGGTCAATCTTCGTTCCTACCCTCACCTATGGTCATGAAGGTTGGGTCATGACCGAAAGAATGAGATTGCGGGTACAAGCGGCCGAAACGGGATTCCTCAGAGTGGCTGGCTTTTCCCTTAGAGATAAGGTGAGAAGCTCAATCATCCGGGAGGAGCTCGGAGTAGAGCCGCTGCTCCTTCACGTTGAAAGGAGCCAGTTGAGGTGGTTCGGGCATCTGGTGAGGATGCCTCCTGGACGCCTCCCAAGGGAGGTGTATCAGGCACGTCCAGCTGGGAGGAGGCCTCGGTGTAGACCAAGGTGGAGAGATTACATCTCCACTCTGGCCTGGGAACGCCTCAGGAAGTTTGGGGTCCCTTGCTGAAACTGCTGCCCCCGCGACTCGGCCCCGGATAAGCGGAGGATGATGATGATGTTTTGGACTGTGGGAGAAAACCGGAGAACTCGGAACCCACGTGCACACAGGTAGAACATACAGTATAGGTCTCCCCCGAGACAAAGTGGACTTCTTCCTGGAGGCAACAGAAGTTCCACAGTTTAAATATGACTGATTAAACTGTAAATGCAACCATGAAAAGCTTCATGAAAAGCTTTTTCCCAAAAAAAAAAACCTGCCAGTTGTTCCCAGAAACAGGCTTATTGTGTAAAGGCAGCTGCTGAGTCAGCAGATAATCCTCCATGGATTTGTCACAAGGTATTACAACCTTTCACATGTTGCCTTGTGTCATCGACGCAGCTTTAACAGATGAGTTTTTGCTGCAGTGAATTCCTGAGCCTCTTGTCCGACACACCTGCCAAATGAGTAGGCAGTCGGCCATTGAGTCCACTGTCCAATAGAAATGTCCTGCCTCGCCTGTACTTGACAGATTTTTAATCAGTTCAGTGTTGCTAACCCTGCGAGTTGGCAAAGCGGCCCAGGGGCTCCTGCTCTGTGATTACAGCTGCCTTCAAAGTGTGGCTAATTATGTTTGCGTCGACTGCTAATGCAGTGCTTTTAATTTGAATTGCCAGCGCCACTGAATCAGGACTGTTGGACTTAATCACCTGAGGAGAGGAGGCCGTATATCACGTCAGCGGTGGCACTATGGGTTTCGGCACAGGACAGCTCACCTGCACTGAGAGAGAGAGTGATGCTATGAGGTATATATTCTATTGAGTGTATATTCTGTTCTATTTATTGTTTGTAATTTACATTTTCTTGACTTTTTTTCTTTAAAACACTATGAAGTTGTACTATGGTATATTTTTTTATGGAAACCGAGAGCGGCCATGGTTGGTTCTATATTTTTTTCCGTTTGTTATCACAAAATAATCAATTTGTTGATCGTTTTTCAATTATAGATACATTTAGAGATAAATGAGCACAAGATGATACATCTGGTTTTCTTGGGATAACGAGATAATTGCAGAGAGACTGAACAGAGCCTTGTGTGACCCACGTAATTACGGCGACAAAGAGCAGATGTCATTCATAGTCATTATGATACATTCCTCTGATCAAAAGAAAAATCATCACTGAGGTCAGCTGCTGTGGAGGTTCTGGCCTCTCGTCCCTGCCACGGTGCCACTCTTCTCTCCCACACAAGATTTATTATGAGTCACAGTGGGAGATGTGAAGAATCTGCGCGCCTTGCCTCATGGATGAATCATGGATGTTTTTGCGCCCAGAGAACTGTGCAGTAATTAGTAGTAGGAAGTAGCATGATTACCGGAAGTCCTTCGCTGTTACCAAAGCCACCCCAGAGTTAAGCCAGTGAGTAATATGGGTGGATTGTTATTTAGATTTCCAGGTTTTTTTTTATAAATAGTTAGAGAAATTAGTAATGGGTTATTGTAATATTGTATTATGACAATAAATAATCTTGAATTTCCTGCCTAAAAAGTACATCTAATTGCAACTAACTTTTATTATTAATGTATTGATTCATTATTCAACCCTTTTTACCTTTAATTATTCACACTGGTTGTTTTTTAAAGGATTTCTGATGATTAATATTTTTCATCTACATTACTGTTGATGGTTGATGGATGGTGGCTTGTTTTAGTCTTTTTTTTTTTAAAAAAATAACAGTCTTTAAAAGAAGAAAACAAAGATGCTAGTGCATTGTGCATAATAAATAAAGCTGAAGTTTCTCAAAAAAAACATATTTTCCCACAAACCCTTGTCCTCATTGTTGCTGCAGGTTGCGATGTTATCTAAAATATGTCTATGCGAGGCAGTTAATTAAGTGTTAAATTAGTAAGTCATACTTTACAGACTTAATACATCAAGCCAGTAAAGTAAGTATTTATGTGTTGAGCCAAACACTGGCTTCATTTGTCTTATTGATTGACGATCAGGAGTCCACTGCAAGAAGTGCTGGCTATTGATCACCGAGGTTCGACAGTGACCTCTGTAGCATTCTGCTCTTTCACTCCTCTTCCTTCTTAACTGTAATTCTTCATTTCTGTGTCAGACACTCTCCCTCTCTCTACTCCAGCCAAAGACTCTCACACCGACCTGTAAATGTTCCACTGTACTCATGTGCCCCCACTCGTTCTCTACAGTCATTCTCTCCGTCGGACTCTTTCCTCCTTTGTTCCTCCATTCTTGCCTCACTCTCATTTTAAATGTCACATTCATTTTGGGGATTTTGAAGGTGTTGTTTTTCATCATACCTGTAATATTATTACTGATATTGAAGCCATATTTACTGAGAAGTACATAAGTGAAACAGCTCATGACATGTGTAACAGAAATGGATGATGGGTAGTGTTTCATTATAGTCAATTCTGATGAAATCATCACCTCATGCCACTCTGTACTCCCTCTCTGAATGTAAAATAGCCGGGCGTCCTGCCAAATTCACCCAAATTCACTCTCCATTCTCCTTTACCAACTTAATGGAGCATATCTTTATCATTGATCCACCACCCATAACTCATTTTCTTCTCTTCAGCTGCCTGTGCTCTCAGAGCCCGTCCAAATTTATAAAGCACAGCCCTTTACTGGAATTATCTAATCTCATCATTATCTCTCATTATCTAAAGTCAATCTCCCAGCACGATGACTAAAAGGTTCCAGTTTTCTTTCATTGATCTTCACATTTTAACCAACTTCCCTGTTGTTTTTTTATTTTTTTTTAATTTTCAGATTTCAACATCCCCACTGTGCTTTTGTCTGAGGGATAGAAAATATGTTTGTGACTTTTCCTTCGCTATGAGACAGCATTTTGAAACAGGAATCTGAAAATCTGCAAATCTCATACCACAGTCCACTAAAGCTCACACAAGAGTTGATCCTCTACTGCTGCCTCCACTGACAATTTTGAAAATGTTTTTTTGTGATTTCATTGTTTAATGTCTTTCTTCAAATGGACCTTTGTGATGCAAAATTTAAAGGGGACATATTATGCAAAATCAACTTTTTAACCATTTCAATACTTATATTTGGGACTCTGGAGGCCCTACCAGTCGCCAAAGTGTGGAAAAAGAATACCCAGTCATGTTTTCGTGGTCCCCCTGAGTGTAAGTATAGGCGATAAAACACTCGATGTTGAATTCCCTGCGCTTATGACGGCATCATGTGCATTTCACCGCGAATGTTACCGCCCCACCAGTAAGTTTACTTCGCGAGCTCCACCTTAGCTCCACCTTGTCCCTGCGAGAGTGCAGGCGAGGGAGGAAGAGCGGTGTTATGTCAACGCGGAGGGACAAGTGCGCTGTTCGTGGCTGCACAGTGGAGCACAGTGTTTTACACAAACTTCCAGCCTTAGAGGCCAGCGGTCGCCGTATTTAGTCATCGAACGTATTTCACCGACGAACAAACACACACATTGTTAAGAAAAGGTCACACAGAGCTCATAACTGACCATTCTGACACGTCTTAATGTAAAGAGAACAAATCAGAAACCCCCTGGAAGAAGTGGGTGTGTCTGTGTCTCATTTGCATATGAAGGGACCATGCACGAAAACCGAGCGTTCTGAAAGGGGCGGGTTTAGCAGGGTTATTGAACTGCTATGATGCTTCATCCTTATGGTATTTTGACCAAAGCATGTCACAGACATGTTCATTAGGACACCAGGGAACTATTTTAATGGGGGAAATAGGGTATAATATGTCCACTTTAAATGAGGCAGCTGTTACTAAAAATAGTAATTTTCTCTCTTTTTGAGTGGTGTGCAAACTTAAGTTTCTAGTATGAAAAGGCAACACATTGCCAAAACACTGTTCTTGCAACCTACCCTTTCCGTGAAGCAGCCTGGGACTAATTATGACTGCTAGGCTCACATAGTAAACACTATACACCTCTTAAGTCTACAATATTATAAGAATATAAGAATGTTTGGTGCCTTTTCTACCATTGCACAGCCTGACCCAGTGTCAAAAGAAAGAAACTACATGCCAAGTACAAGTACCTCATAAAAACTGGCCTCTAAAAAACTTTAGCTATCACTTCAAAACATTACTTTTCCATCTAGACTACTGATGGTGTGGTATTACTGTCAAAGTAAAATGATTTTTGTAGCTGTGATGGCGCTTTGTCAAGTCGAAGAATCACTAAATTCCCACTCTTATTACACTTTGCTTAAAAAATCATATTTCTAACATATTGACGTTTCTAAAGTTCATGAGCTGCATTATTCTCAAACACCACGCGTTGCTTTTACTGACTCTTTCTTCCTCTTCTCATTAATCAACTCCGTACCTCTCTTAAATTATAGAAATATATTAAAACGCAGCGCTCAAGGTTAGCAATCACATGACGCCCCACGCCTTACATTCACCTCCGGGGCTTGCGAAACCTCTCGCTGCGAGAGAAAATTGGTTTACCTTCAATTAGCATATTACTCCAATTAGCATGTTACCCTTCGCCGCATTATGTCTTAAGTCTAATGAACAAAGGCCAATTAGAAATGAATCAGCCCTCCTTTCCCCTCGTACAAACAACCTTTTAACACTAATTTGGGATAAGACATGGGTTTTATTGGCATAAAATGGATCATTTATTCAAAGTATGAGTGTGTGTGTTATTGGCCAGTCAAAGACAAAGTCGGCGTCATTAAAAAGCACAGATTTTCAGGGTGATTGGAACATTATGTCCATTGCAAGAAGCGTATATGTATGAACGCCATGTAGCATTCTGAGCACGTGCAACAAGCTTTAATTGCGGCGAAACAAAGAAATACAACAGGTGCATCTGCATGGAACAAGTAGACAAAGTAAATTCAGCTTTTATGGCGGTATCTGCTTTATGAAGCTGTTAGGCCTTGTTTATTTTACAGCTGACGGCAAAATAATTGGTTTCTTCGTTGACCCGATTGTGTAATTTAATGCTAATTAGGAACATTACACGTCAAGGGACCGTGTATGGAAAGAGGTGTGGACAAACATGATTTGCAGGTTACTACCAATACGTTGTGTTTATATGAATGATGGAGAGAAAACGAAGTTGCATCAAGAGACGGAACTGAGCAAGTTGAGTAAAATACTGCACGACAGCAGCACTTTGATTTAACAGTGAACTGCTTTACGATGCGTGGATTATACATTGCTGCCAGTCGCTCTCGTTACTACAAGTGACAAACTAATATACGTGCGTAGATTATGAACCAAAGAGAGGAAGGGAAATACAGTAATTATACCCAGTGGAAGAATACAGGTTTCACTTGGGTTATGTATAAGAGAAATGTCCATAGAAGCAAGAAAATCTGCCTTTTTAGCTCACAGGGGACACAAGAGCTGGTCTACTGCTGCCTTGGTTAATTCGTCACTTTGGTAAATCTGAAATTGGATTTTTATGACTCAAAAAAAATGCCTTTGAACTTACTGGTGGAGACAGAACATGGATTAGCAGCTGTTATGTGCCATCATGTGAAATTGACAATTTACTAATAATTGGGTGGGAAGTACTGTCCTATTCTTAAGATATTGTGGACTTCAGGTGTCAATTTGATGAACTGTGACTTTAAGTTGAAAAATTGTGAATAAAATTGTGCATGTTGAAGTTTGGTTATATCGGGTATATGAGGATGCGGGATGAGGATGTGCACAACCTCTGTGCTGGGAACCAGCTTGAAACAAAGACACTTGATTTTACCTAAAATAAATTGGCACAAGGAAAAAAAACGCTTATTCATTAACTAATATCCCATTAAGTCTATGATATCTTACAAAAAATGATCTATTTCACTATGAGAGAGCATTTTCCAATTTAGGATGTATGTTCCTTCGTAAACCACTCTTTTCCTTTACCTATGCAGATTAATGTAGAGAAAATAGAATTGTTGATCACTTTAAGTTTCCCATTAAAAGTTTACACTCTTTTATTTTTTGAGTAAAAATAAATGTCCTTGACATTCAAACCACTATCAAATGGGTTCACACAATACTGTTGAGGTCTATCAGCTCCACTCGACTATCTCCGTGTTTCTCAGTATAGTAGTGTTTGGATCTACGACGCGCTGCACACAGGAAGTGATTTGTTTTATGTCAAAAGCAGAATAATAACACAACACAAGTGGTCAATTCTGCTTTTCCTAATGTAGGGGGCGCAGCTGGTTATTGTTTAATGTTATACTTTAACCAATGGTTCATTGTAAAAACTCACTGAAAACGGTATTTTCTATGTCCTATATTGATGTGATTGGATTACTGTGCGCCATATGTGAGGGTGTTATGTTGACTCGTTCTGACCGTTTTACAAAAATGAAGCTCCCAACAGATCCATTTTAAGATTTGAATTTGAAGAAAAGCCAGGGTTAAGTGCTGCATTACGACTCTAACCATGAGGAGCACAAAAAAAGCCAGTCCTCGGCAGCAGTCATTAGAGCTGCTTTATACAAGACTGCCACTTCAGCTCCTCTGCTTCTATCTTGGCAGCAACTCAATAACCTGCAGTTAACACCCCACTCTCTTCTCCTGTAGCTGTCTTTATTTTCTTTATTTTTTTTACCCGTCTGCCTCTCCTTCCCTCTCTATCCATCTCTGATGTGTTGACATTGTGTTCCTCTCAGTCTGTGTTCCCCTTTCTTCAATCTAAAAAATCTGATTAGTGCCCCTCCGTCTCTGACCTCTCACCATTCGAGATTCAGTCCCCAACGTCAAACTTACATCATCTCTCCATCCTCAGTCTCCCCTCCTCTAAAACTAAAAAAAGTTTGACTGTAAGCGAGTGTGGCTGCCAGCAGTGCCAGAGGGAGAGGGATTAGATTTACAAGCATGCCAGGGAAAGGAACATGCATCTACATCCATCTCCCAACTTCCATCCATTCATGCATCTCGCCTGAAGTCAAAGGTCTCTCCACCTGTCTGAAGCCCCAGCTCCAAACATTCATCCATCCACTCTGTGCTTTTTAATAATCCTTTCACTTTGTTGTGAATGTTTTATCTGGTCCCTATGATCCCTTCCTTTTATCGCCCTGTCTCCAATGACCTTTCATTAACACTTCATAGATATGCCATGCTTCTAACCAGATGACGAAAGAGGTGGTAACACTGTGTTTGCATGGCTCGGAGCTAAATGCTAATGTCATTATGCAAACATGCTGAAAGAGTTAAAAAAAAGAAACACTTCACATGGTCTGTATTTGTGGGGTCAAGTGTAAACACGGAATACATCGACATGTAGACTAGAGGAGCTGCGACCCAAACCCACAACCTTCAAACTGAAAGACAGCTCGCCCTACCACTGATCCGCCGTCACCCAACGTCATATCTGACCTCCGTACTTTACTTTGTGTTATTTTGTGCTAAAATGCAACAGTATAAGGACACAAAGTGGCAACGCACCCGTTGATTTGTGACCTCATAGTTTGAAGATTAAAGAAGATTGACGTTTAATACTTTTGTTACCAGAAGAAACCATGTTCAGAAGAACAGGGTGGACGTGACTGAGAACATTTCCAGTGTTTCATGCAACTATGTGACGGTAATAGTTGTCACACCGGTGTCCACTCATATGCTTTATCTATTTTTTTCTCTAAATAGGAACATGAATTCAACGCTTTGCGCTATAGCCTCCACACCCTGGACAGGTCCATCGCAGGACCACACAGACACAACCGTTCACCCTCACATTCACACCTGTCAGGTCAGAGCGTCCAATTAGCCGCTCATGTTTTTGGACTGTGGGAGGAAACCCATGCACACATGGGAAGAACATGTAAACTACATGCGGAAAGGAGCTTTTTCTGACCAGACTGCAAACCCAGGTATTTTTGCTGTATAGGCAACAGTGCCAACCAATCGACATCATGTCCCATTGATGAAGAAATCAAACTAGACCATTTACTCCCAGGCAAATTATACAACCAGTCGCCCCTTAGTGGCTATACAATTCAAACTGCTACTACTTAAGTCCCCTTTTTATACATACAGTATATGTACACAATATAATAGAAACATCCCTGTGAATCCCCAGTGTTCATACAACCTTTTCTTTCTCTGTATAATTATCCATCTATCCGTCCATATGTCACAGCCTGCCTGTAGCTCCCTCTCCATCCATCTATTTGGTTATCTATATTTGTCCCTCACGCTGGCCGTCCACTGATCAATCCCTCTATGTATGTCGCCATCATCCCTCTGAGCTCCCAGTTTTTTTCCCCATCATCAATCCCCACAGACTCCCCATGGACACAGATTACTCTGAAACCTTCACGCGACGTGAATATAGTGAATTCAAATATATGAAGACAGGCACTGATGATTCAGAATTGGACTTGAGCACTGCCTGCATTTACTTTAATTTAGCGGGGTTGGTCCGCCATTTCCAAGAACAAATCCAAGCATACTCAAAAAGGATTTCACTTTTATAAATCATATAAAATACACAGAGAAAGTATATTGTACACTTTAAACCCTGAAACGCATTAAAACACAAACTCATTCCCCTAAAGGACAGAACTCCAAGGCAAAAACAGAGCAGAGTGGTTTATGCAGTGCAATTTAATGAGCATTGTCCCGATCTTCACATTGGGGACACCAAACAGCCACTACAGCACAACAGAGCCAGCCTATCTGGACAGGACTCAGATGTCCACCTACATCTAAAGGACAAAGGACGTGCTTTTGAGGATGAGAATGTATGGATTTGTACAACTCAAAAAACATACCATTATATATAATCCTTTAGGACCCTTCAGTATAAAAGCATCCATCAGCATATATTACAGTAAACCTTATAATAATAGAAAATAATGTATTTAGGGAACTAAAGCGGTGGAGTTATTTTGCTTTAAGAAGATACATACGCGACAGATAGAGACGTTGAAACTGTGAAGAATGTTCATTTGCATTGTATATTTTTGGTGTGAAGCGTGGGCAGCTCGCATGAAAAATACCAGTGGGCACACAAGGAAAACAAGAGATTTAAGCCACTTAACATAAGGCTTAGCCAGCAAAAGCCTACAATATCTGAAGAATATACCTTATGTTGACCACTCCAATACCAAAGTACATAGAAGAAAAAAATTAACATCTTTAGCTTGGGACATGGGAGCTACTGCTTTACTGCTACCTTCTTTGGCACATTTGTGTCACTTCTGAATGAAATATAACCAATCATATGTTTTAATTTATTGTGTTTAGTACAAATTGAAGATTAACGTGCTCAGAGGAGTCTGTTAATTTACAAAACGTACAAATGGCAGACTTCCTGTTGAGTTGAGGCCATGGTCCTAATAGACCTTTTTGTTCATCTTGGGCTTTGTCATGTTTCCTCAAAGTTTCATGACATTTGGTGGAACTTACTTTCATCTTAGTCCTACTGGCTTTCACTTTTGGGACTACCGAGATATTTTGCAGCACATTAATGTATTTCCTTTATTTTATAACGTTTCCAGTTTTGATTTGCCCATTTTTACGGAGCCCCTAAAGGGACATCAAAAAAAAAAAAAACTAAACGTTTGTCGCAATGTCAGTGGATCATTTCATCAGTACAGGCTGAGGTAACGCTGCTCAGCCCCACGCATTGTACGCAGCGAGTGTCCACTGAGGCGGGGCTGATCACCTCCGATACCGTCGCTGCCAAACTATAAATACGTCGTATCTTTATACACAAACCACATTTTTGAATTCTAAATGACTAATTTCACGCCTCAAATGATCTTAAAACTGCATTCGCGGACATCACGCGCACAAGATACTTTCTCGTGAGGACCAGAAACGTTTAGTTTTTTTTCCGATGTCCCTTTAGGAGCTCCGTACATTTTAACCATGTTTTAAGACCTCAAAAATGCAATCCTCTATGGAGAAATGTGTTTGGTCTCTCTCTGCTCCTGATGATGGAAGCAGCAGTTGCTCAAAACTCCTGTACGCTGTGATGTAAAAATCGTTGAAATTTTCTATTAATGTCGGTGCAGGGAGTGATTGGATTTCCATGCAAAACAAACTTCAGTTTTCAGCCAAAATAAGTCTATCTAAAGGTAAGACTCTGGAAACTCAGACTGGGGTTTACATACTGCAGGCGGTGAAAGGGGTGATTATCAGCAGGTGTGTGGAAGTGAGAGGTGGGAAAACCACAACAAATGGTGGCCAGCCACCCATCCTGCAAGGAAAACTCAGGCACACTTTGACACAAACTCCTAATCAGGCCAGGAACCTAACTGGTGGTACACCCATGTGGTACGTGCCCTTACCATCACCCATCAAGTCCCACAGCCATTACTTACTGTACTTTGCTACCACAATATATTTAGCTTAGCCGTTTATGATGTAATTTCTAAAGGATATGGCTGTTGTCAAAGATAACAGACACTCGAAAACTGTACAAATGGACCAAAGTCATAAAAATATAATATAGGCCATTTCAAGTGTCAAACCAAAAAACAATTACACCACAGCATCATTTGTTCTATACAAAATAAATAAAGCAGGCCAATCTTCATATGAGTGAATGGGGTCGAGAAGAGGCAACAAAAGTCTAATGTGTGTATTATGAGTCTCCGGGTCTTAAACCTGACTGACAATCTGTTTCTTTGAGAGTCATCGATAGAAATCACTGCAGTTAGAAACCACTTTACTGGAACACAGCTTTCAGAGGGCGATTTTAAAGGTGCTATCTCCCTGCATTCGTCTTCCCTGGTTCCTCTTTTTGCTTCTTTACTCTTCTGTTCAACTATTGTGCATTTAGCTCCATTCTTCCAACTCTTGTCTTTTTTCCTTCTCCCATTACTCTTCCTCCCTCTTTGTTCCTCTTGTTTTGAACACAAAATGCACATAATTTACTGCATAATGTGCAGCTTTGCAGGGAACCATCAGGAATCACTGCAGGTGAATGAGATGGATGGCAAAGATCATGCTTCATAGTTTGACTTGAACGTAATGAATGAATCAAAAAACCTGTGTCAATCACACCAAAGTGCAATGCTTTGACCACTATGCAATTGCAAGTAGAAGCCTCAGTGAAGCTACTTGATGACACACAACATACCAGATTGCTGTTATTTATACTACCACTAGGGGGTGCCTATTGTATAAAATGTATCTATGGGTCGTAATTCCTGCATACAGCCCACTGTTGTCTCTGTGTTGACCCTGTGATCGGCTGGCGACCTGTCCAGGGTGTACCCCACGTTTCGCCCGATGTCAGCTGGGACTGTTTTATTATAAAAAAATAAAACAGTATTAAGTGCGTCTCCGCCTTTGCTGGTTTTGGAAATTTTTTTTGAATTGATTGAATAATTTTAATTTGTAATTAACCTCAACCGAACTGAAACAGAAGGCAGTCTTCAATGTAGCAGGAGTTCAAGTAATATATTGTGTTTTACATTGCATTATTAAAAAGCATATAGGTATTTTTTCATAGCACTTTTTCTTTTTTTTTAAATAAATTTACAAAATAAGACCTAGTTTAATAACTGTATCTGCTGTATTTTTCTGTGGTGGAGCAAGAGAAGGAATCAAAACTAAAAGTAGTAATTCAACTTTGATCATAAAGGGTTATAGCATCTGATTCAATATAAACATCGAGATTCCATTTGAGGATAGTATGTGCATTTACAGACAATAGGGTTTGTTTGAAAGACTAGGGAAATCAGAACTCTGTCCATGTCTGCAAACATGTCTTAATAACGTAAATCTTGTTCTGCAGAATGCTGAGGCTGTCAGAAACTCGGCTGCTATGAATTCACAAATCAAATCAGCATTGAGTGGACATGCATGGCGGCAGAAAAACATCATTCTTAATCGGAGTGCAAGTGATTGTGTTGTGTTTGAGTGCACAGGCATGTGAATTGGATTGGAAGTGCTGGCCTGACCTGTCCCAGACCTGTTTCACCATCAGTACGAATCATGTCCAGCCGACACATTAGTATTAGTACTACAGTTTGGAGAATATCCATTTATTCTCAAATCACAGCATACAACCAAGTAAAAAGACGGTACCTCATAGAAAGAAAACCATACAGGAACGGCACGCAGAAAGGCCTGTGGTTGAAATGGCCTGACTATTGTCTAAGTCTATCAGTATAATTTACAGCTTCATTGAAAATGACATGCAGCTCCTATGATTAAAATCAATGGCCTCTGTTAAAATTCAACTGCTCTGCACAGCTTTATGAT
The DNA here is from genome assembly GCF_019176455.1 of Solea senegalensis. Lineage (NCBI taxonomy): Eukaryota > Metazoa > Chordata > Actinopteri > Pleuronectiformes > Soleidae > Solea > Solea senegalensis. The sequence continues at coordinate 22,345,937 of NC_058032.1, forward strand.
TGAATGCCAAACACTTGCGTTCTGATATAAATCCAGTGATATTGATTTCTGCACAAAGACTCTTTTATTGAAGGCACATACCCACTCTGTCACGTAAGACTCAAACTATGTAGAGAAAGCTATGTAAAGAAAGCAGATAACTCTTTAGACCATCTCTGTTAATGTTTGGATACCATACTGGGCAATAAAGGCAAACCCCTCAAAACATATAAACTTTTAATAACTTCACTTCTGAAAGTCTGTCAGAAAGAATCTTTGAGTTGTTCTTTCTGTCAGCGTAAAAGAGTCGGTTCTCTGCAGTTATTAAGCTATGTCTTGACATCATCTGAACATCTGAACTGTTCCATTTTGAAAACCACACATTCATTCATTTTCAACTGCTTTATCCTCAAAATAAGGGTTGCTGGCTACACCCTGGACATGTCGCCAGTCCATCACAGGGCCAATGTACACAAAGAACCCTTCACTCTCATGTACGGTCAATTAAGAGTGTCTAATAAACCACTTTTTTTAAAGATATCTTTATTGATTTTTGTATTTAAACATCAACATCCAACCGTCTAAACCAGGGGTGTCAAACATACGGCCCGGGGGCCGAAACTGGCCCACCAGAGGGTCCAATCCGGCCCACAGGATGAATTTGTTAAAATTTCACACTAATCTAAACGTAATGTCAAATGCTCCAGATACCCGTGACTAAATGTTTGTGCCTTTATAGATCCAGTGTGCTGTGTAAATAGTAAATTTAGAAATTGCACTTATATTTCAACAAAGGAGTTCTTGTTGTTCATAGGTTATTATTCTATTATTTTGCTATTTTTACTGGTCCGGCCCCCTTGAGATCAAATTGTGGTGTATGTGGCCCCTGAACAAAAATGAATTTGACACCCCTGGTCTAAACGTATGGCAGTGATGAAAATATTAATAATACAGAAAAGGAAAATCAATTAAATATCCTAATAAAATACATAATTAAAAGATGAATTAAACCAACAAATTAGTCAACAAATTACTGAGCATTGAATAATAAATAAATGAGTACATACAATATGATAAATAATACAATAAATTATTAACACAAATAATCCATTAATATTAATAATAATATTCTTACATCGTACACTCCCACCAATACATTAAATATTTTTATTATCTCATTCTCCCACTGCCTCCTCCATATCTCCACCTTTCAACAGTTCCAGAAATATCTTCCAAAATGTCAGCTTCTCAAGAGCCAAACTCGATGTTAAGTTATTCAACCAGTGGTTTACAGAGGGGCAACCAATATTCTTATTCTTCCAACATAATGCAATACAGCGTTTGGCCTGCAGTAAACAAAGATCAACCATTTTTCTTTCTTTGCAAGATAAAGTACAGTCCTCTGGATAAATGCCTAAAATACATAACTTAGGGCATAGAGGTACAGGGGAACTTGTGATTTGAGAGATATACATAAACAGTGAAATAATGTACCCTGATGATTGTTACAATTTATTTAATTGTACAGGGGAAATATAAGTTTGCATTATCCTATTAAATTGTATCATTCACAGTCAAGTGTTAATGGTTTGAGTATGTGTTTTTAAACATATTTTACTCCATTCACTGAGTGAAATGTCTTCTTATAAGTCACGTATCCACTCCCGTCTCTTATTATCAGAGTTTTCCTTATGGTTTTCAACCAGCAGTTTATAAAACCTGGAGCCTTTTCTTAAAACAGGTTTTAGTAACATGTGTTTCTAAGCCTCCACTAAATACGGCGCTAAACACTTCTGCAGACACCGACTGGAGAACTCTGCATTGTTGGCTGACAGCTTCCCAGATATAGTCAGGCTGTCTTATTGAAAAGCAGGAATTGGCCGCGCATACAGTGGAAGGAAAACAGAGAGTAAAACTGACTGAAACAGGACACAAACAAGGAGGGAAACGACAAACAAAAAAATATACAAAAACTCACAGAAATTTCAATAGAACAACAATTGTCCATAAAATAAATACCTGCAAATGTATTTAGTTAACTGAACGTTTCCAGATTATAAATGCTGCACACTGTGTATCTTAAAAAGGCCTCATACACACCAGAAATAAGCATTATGAAGGTTGTGCCGGACATTTTGTGACACAATAATTACTCACTGGGCTACACCCAATAATTACATATTGAGTTATTGTGGACTGAAATGAAGATAATTACTCTGAAGACTCACAGCCAGAGCTATTTTACAACCATGTTCCCCAAAAGGTTCAAAAATGTAAGCAAAAACTGTCAAAAAAAACCAAAGTCTTGAAATTGTCAAATTCATCCTCAAGACCTGACTAGAACACTGCACAGGTTAAGAAGGGGCTATGAAAGAGGTATCCTCAAAAGACTGGGGGAGCAAATACCAGTTTAATGTTTCCCAATGTCCATTTGCAAGATAATTAGACATTTCATCTTCATAACATCATCAAAAGATTCAAAGTAGAAATGTCTGTACCTAATGGGCAAGGATTGACAAATTTGGTTACCAAACATAAACCTACTACCGGTAATAGTATTGTCATGATATAGTTGTGGAGCGGCAATGAAAACTTTATGTAAATCCATGCTGTGTGGGAAATTTATACTGCACGAACACTCGACCACCCGGCACGACAGTAACCCAATCATGCATGTTATAAGCATTTAATCCCCTGTAGTCTAATTTAATTACAGCAAGACTGCAGGGCAAACCCAAGATAAAACTTCCAAACTGCATCAGCATCAATGTTTCTACTTTGGCATAGATTGACGAAGACTTGCCTAATTTCCTCAGGCAACGTCTCCTGCTGTCAGTATTCCTTGCAGCGGAAGACTGATTATCTTCAGCTCTTCTGTCCATGTGTAGACACGAGGGAAAGTAAAATGGTTTCATGCTTTCAGAAATCTCTGCACGATAAGTAATGATAATGCATCACTGATCTGCCATCTGTACACATAGTAAGTACTGTACACCGCTGCACAATGTTTACTTCAATAGTGTCCCAGTGGTTTTGGTTGATATAATATGGCATACAGCTCTAATATGCTATTATAATAAAGCTAATGAATACCTCAAGTGTTCTTTTTTGAAGCTTCGTTGTATGAGGTACTGACATCTCCATCTCAATTCAGGAAGATTTGGTTTGATTCGATCCTACTTGGGCAGGGTTGCTGTCCCTAAATACACCAGAATCTTCTGTTAAATATTGGGATTTTTGTGTTGACTGTTGGAGATTAACCCACGTTTTTAGGATTGTTAAGTAGTTATAACTGATCTACAGTTCGGCACTGTTTCGGCTTGATTTCTGTGTCAGACATCTCTTCCTGTGACGGCACTCTGACCTATCCGTGGCCGGCAGTCTGACCACTCATCACACACCTACTCAGCACGTTTTTGGAACCTCCACTGAGCAGCTACTAAAAATAGTAGGTACTTTGTTAGTAGAAATGCTACTTAAATGACACTTTCAGGCCTGCCATATGTATTACAGTATTGAGAGTTGTGTTGGGTGGTTTTAAGTGTATTTAGACATTTCTTGAAACATTGCTGGGTTAGCGGAAAAGCTTTTAGGGCCAAAATATATATTTTATTTTTCATTTTAAAGTTCTGTTTCCGTGTTGATAACATGAAAACTGGTGCAAATTAATTGCAGGTATTAAGGCTATATAGGCTGGGTGGAAAGTCCTTATCTTGACCAATGCATGTTGTGAAGTGTGTGTGTCCACTGAATGATTGGTTAGCATTAGCGGAGACAAAGTAAGGCACTAATCTGAGATAGCCAGATGGCCAGAGACCTTCAGATTAAGCCGATTGGTCATTATCTGCCAGTAAAAGTAAGAGAAGTAGCTCTTTGTACCTTTGCAAAATGTACAATGTACAATAAATATCAATGTACTATAAATATCTCTTTTTTTAACATTCAAATTGCCTGATTACCCATTTGACTGCCAGTTAAAAAATAAAAAAAGCCTGCTTATATCTGTAATATGTTAAGTATATGATCACTGCTTAATCTCACCATTAAACAGCTGTCTTAGATGTAAATTAAAGTACTACCTGTAACATCCTAACTGCATCCTTTTCCCCATAATTTATCCTAGTTTTATTAAATCCAATTCATAATTAGTAGTCATTGAATGCAACAAGGACAGCAATGCACCGCCTATGATATTTCAGACACAAGAGAATGCTTCAGTGACACAGCTTGGCAGATCTGTCAAATAGTATATACTGTATTTTCCAAGCCATGGATTTACAAACGTACTTTATTGTGAAGTTATTCTACTGGGAAACAGGGTGAAGAATGATATACCTGCTCTCACCTCAAGAAACCTTTTCATAATAAACTATATAGACCTCATGTCAGGATTCAGGAATGATCTTTTGTCTGTTGAAATAAACCTCGCTAAACCTGAGCCTGCTCTCATCTTGACCAATCGATCTGCCCAAGCACAATATCAACATCGATTCTCATCATTTCTCATCAGGTTGTATTTATTCTTCCCTGATCAGGTAATGTGTCTCTGCGTCTCAGGCTTGCCTGTAAGTCCGGGTCTGATTTCACACCTAAAGCACAGTAAAAACCCTTAAATTTTCCGTGCAATTTAAATATTATAAATTGAAATACTGGCTTCACATTCCAGTTCATCCTAAAGGTCCTTGATGGGGTTGAGGTCTGTACCAGACAGTCAGGTTCTTCCACATCAATCTTGGAATAGAAAACTTCCTCCAACTGTTGCCATGAAGTTGGAAGAATAGCGTTGTCCAAAATGTCTTGGTATGCTAAAGTGTTAAGATGGATTGTCCTTCTTTGGAGATAAGATTACCATTCGATCTCCGTGTTCCTCCGCGTCGTGAGAAACCAGCTGAGAGGGTTCGGGGCATCTGGTTAGGATGCCTCCTGGACGCCCCCTTGGGGAGGTGCTTCAGGCACGTCCTTCTGGGACAACCCAGGACACCCTGGAGGGATTATTTTATTTATTTATTTATTTTTTTATTTATTTATTTATTTATTTCGGTCATGACATTTAGATCACTCATCACATAACAGTGCAGTTCACACAATATACATAACCGAAAGGGAATGCGGGAGAAGCAAAGCTTAACTAGTCCCGCCCCCATTATCATCATACATGACATTTTGACAAAGAAAACATGTTTCAGCATCCGATAGAACTCAGAGATATAGTCTAGCTCTAGACAGTCAACTCAGACTCCATGTGTGTTTATTCATGTGTCCATGATGTTCCGTCGCGCGTGACATTCTCGACTTGTTGCCTGGCATATTCAACTTCCCAAAAGTCACAAATAATCCAATCAATCCAATCAATAGAGGGCACTGCATCATATTATTATTTTTTTTCACTTTAGTCATCTATTTCATCCGTAGGATTCGCCTCGCTTTTCTTCTCCATCCTTTTCATGTGCTCGAGGATTGTTGAGACGTCGGAGCGCAGCTCAACCATTATATCTCTCAGCTGGCCTGGGTATGCCTTGGAATCCCCCTAAAGGAGCTGGTAGAAGTGGCTAGGGAGAGGGCTGTTGGGCTTCCTTGTAAAAGCAGAAGACAATGGAACGGAATGGAATGGAATATGGACTAAATATTCAAATAAAGACCCGGGTTCGAGCCCCGGTTGGAACAAGGGCCTTTCTGCATGGAGTGTGCATGTTCTCCCCGTGTGTGTGTGGGTTCTCTCCGGGTTCTCCGGCTTCCTCCCACAGTCCAAAAACATGCAATGTGGGGATTAGGTAAATTGGACACTCTAAATTGACCGTGAGTGTGAGAGTGAATGGTTGTTTGTCTCTATGTGTGTGTGGCGCTGCGATGGACTGGTGAACTGTCCAGGGTGTACCCCGCCTATCGCCTGATGTAGCTGAGATGGGCACAGCACCCCCCGCGACCCTCTGGTGGAGGATGAAGCGGTAGACGATGACTGACTATTAGAACATCAGCGACATCTTCTGGTATCTTTTATTTACTGAAAGATGTCTCAATAATTAAACTAAATACTATCAATCAATATGATATTGATAAATTAGTGTCACATGAAGGGCTTGACTTTCCTCTTCTTGCTCTTACTCTTTTCTTGATCTTGGTCTTGTCATCTTTGTCTCCATCCTGCCCTTCATCTCTTTATATTCCCCCCTTTTTCCTCCTCTTTCTATCCCCTCTGGTGCGACTTGCCCTGCATCTGTTTTGCTTTTATCCCTGTTTATCTCTCTGTCTTTCCCCTGCTCCTTTGTACCACCACCACCACCACTCTGACACGTACACACTGCCTTTTCATCCTCCTTTCTCTCCATTAACCTCTGACCAGTCCCGTCTTCCACCACCAGCAGGATTCTCTCTGATCTGTGTGTGTGTGTGTTTGTGTGTGTGTGTCTAACTCCAGCCTGTCGGCCAGTGATGTGAATGCAGCAGCAACAACAAGCAGACACAACAGAGCTTTACTCTATTACACTCTGTCACCACACGTATTCACAGCGAGGGAGAGAGTTGGAGCGAGCAAACACAGGAGAGCAGACAGAGACTGAATTCAAAAAGAAAAAAAGGGAAGACATTAAACTTATTTCGAAAACGTCCTGAAGTGGAAATAAAATATTTTAGTATTCAAACTAATATAATTCTGTAGCTCCTCCTATCAAGTTGGGAATACACCAAACCAGGGGACACAAACTCAGACGACCTGGGGGCCAAAGAGCATCTAGTCTGGTTGTGAGGGGGCCGGTTATAAGGTATTCAAGCTGGTCTTTCACACAATTTCAAAAAAGTAAAAGTGCTTGTCATGATATCAAATAATACATCGTTCACAAAAAAGAAAACGTATTTATGATGTCGAAAATTTAGACAACTGTAATTAAAACACCATATATCATTTTATGTTACAGTAAATGACATATAAACTAATACAAATATATACTCTACATTCTAGCTCCTCACTTGCAGCTGCGTCTTGGCCACCTGTGCATGTAGAGGAGGTCAGAGGCCGCTACTTATTATACTAATTGTAATTTGATTGATTGAAGAGGAGAGCCACATGTGGCCCATGGGCCACGAGTTTGAGACCGCTGCGCTGCACTGTTAACGGACAGCTCAAACAAAGGTTGGAAGAAAAATGTCGCAATTCTTGGGTAAATTAATGTAGTAATTAAGGGTTGCTGGTGATTAACATTTAACTGATTACAAACTGAACGGGCCTGCGCACGCTCCCTGCATGTCGGGGTGTGGATACTGTATAAAAATTCATCATGTAAATGGTCTGTATTCATGCAGCACTTATATAGTCTTGATGACCACTCAAAACTGCTTTACTCCAATTTTGCCATTCACCTATTTACACCCATTCACTCACACCTTGTTTCCCCCCATTTACAGCAACTAAAGCAACTAACCAGCCTGTTGTATCACATAACCATGCTATTGAAAAAGGAATGATGGAGAAATGAATGATTCCCACTTATCTGAACACATAGGTGGATGGTCTTATGACCTGCGGGGCTGAGGTCAAGACCACATAATTTCTGAGGCGAGTCCAAGTCTTAACCAGGTCCAAGATCAAGTTATGTCTGGCTACAAAAGGTGAAAATAAAACAACAAAAACAACCCAACAGTGCTCATTTAATATTTATCATGGTATTGACTCTACTGGTACACTGCTTCATTTTTGCTTGGTGCTGGCATCCTGGTTCTGGATCAGAATCATAAATCTACTTTGGTCACAGGTCATAGTGAATCACTGCCTGCTGCTGTTTGCTAACAGTGACATCAGCTTGGAGAGTTTGATGGGACTGTGGCCCAAGTTACTGATCGAGGAACATTAAAATGCCAAATAATAGAAAATAACTGTTGTGAATTCAGCCACAAAATAAGATTTAACACCAGCACATTTCAATAAATAACAAAATACAGCGTAGTATACTGACTTGACTGTAACTTAAAAGCTTGTGAACAGTACTGTATGTGTTAATTAATATTAGAGAGTGGATGCATATGTGGCACTTTTCAATTATACAGTTCTAAGGACTTGGCTTGACTTGTTTATTTTGCTTTTCCATTTCAAGTTTGACTATCAAGTTATTTCTGTATGTTGTTCTTTTTTCCAAATAGATCATGAACTATATACCATTTCATATCAATACAAACACTTCTGCAACATCATGACGGAATATTGTGATACTTCATAAAGCTCCATATGTAAACCAAAGATCTTCAATTGGTCACAGGACAAAGATTCAATATTCTGCAGGAGCATCACTTTTGCTGAAAAAATCTCAGTTGCAGAACACAGTGTCCCTCCTCCCATCCATCCATGGCTTATCCTTTCAAGGGAGAACACTGTGTGAGTGAGATAAACATATTTTCTCGGCTCTCTCTGGAACAGGGTCTCGCTTGTCTGTTGAGACAAAAATCCTGTTACATATTGGAAAGCTTGGCAACTGAGGTCACGACGTCCAGGTCAGAAAACACTCAAAAGTGAGAAAAACTAAAAAACTCAAAGTCTGATAACAGTAAAATGATGTATCATGACGTAGAATATAAGCGGAGAGGAGATGACAATCCCAATTTAGATTTCCGTTGGCCGTGTGCAGAGGAGGGATAGTGATGATATTGGACGAAGGATGTTGATGATGGAGCTGGAGGAAAACAGGAAAACTACATAGAAGGTGGGGTGAGGGAGAACATGAGGCCAGGTGATGTGGTCATCAGAAGCCAGAGTCCATCACAATATGTGCAAGAGCAACCTTTACTATCCACAGAACCTGTATTTGATGAAAGCAAGTCTGAGTTTGTATTGCCCTGTCCCTGATACACAGGTGTTACCATGGTTACTGCTCGTTTTTTTCCAGATATGTACATTGTAAATGGCCATTAATACACAGGTATAGTGCCTCTCATGTACTCAGGTGGACAAACATGGCCAGATTCTAGATTCTGTAGGGTCCAGACAGAGCCCCACGGGTTTGGATGAGGAATTCATGCTGTTCAATTTTATTGTTGGAGCGTGGTGATGTGTGCTGATTACATGCAGGCTTGGTACTAATACAAAATAGGCACAACTTGCAGTGAAGTCACTGTTTAAGCTTCACTCCAAAAAACATGCAGTGTGTGATGTGCCTCTGGATTTCTATAAGCTCCTTAGGTCGGTGAGTGAAATAAGAATTTTCCCAACACAAATTAAATCAGTGTCATATTCACTTGCTCAAAGAAGTCAAATCCATGTTTTATTCTGACTTAACCTGTACTTTTTAAAAACATGAAATTTACAGTCTGTACGGCCGGTGGAACCAGTTCAGCAGATTACAAAAACACAGTCCTGAACTAGACACAAATTCAAATGACTGCTTTGTATAAAGTAAACCAGACCCTGGTTCCCGACTCAGGGCTTTGACCCAGGAAAAACAGAAGGAGCCTGGAAGCGAGCAGCAAGAAAAAACATCGGCGCATTTTTGGAATGACGGAATTTCTGCTCTTTCTGCTTTAACGATTCAAGATTTTGAAGTCGATGGAGGGCCACATGGTTGTTGCAGCGAAAAGACCCAGGTTCATGACCCAATTGAATCAAGGAATTCCTTTTCTGCATGTTCTCCGTGTGTGCACGCGTGGGTTGTCACCGCGGTTTGAGCCCACAGTCCACAACATGCAGAGGTTAATTGGACACTCTACATTAGCCGTGGTGTGAATGTAAGAGTGTCTCTGTCAGCTGGGATTGGCTAATGGATGAATGGATGGAAGCTAAGACACAGAATGCTAACCAAAAGCTAAAGTTGGTTTGGTCTGTAACCGAACAGGTCAACCTGAACATGCCTGAAAGAGGGGCAGAGCAGAGGTGGACACACTTCACTTAATGAATTTGTTTATGGATTCCCAGGACGAGCGGAGCTGTCCGATTAAACAGCGCGGTTGAGCTAACTATGCGTGAGAACACGATGATTGAGTCTGCCGTCAAAGAAACAAAATCCATTATCCCGGGTTTTAAGTAAAGGAACACACTGTCATCACGGCAACTTAGCACAGCATTAAAAGCATTTCAGACCTGCCACTGCACATGCGGAGTGTTTGCTAATTCACATGGATGATAAATCAATCAGGTGAATGTTTGAGAGGTGGACTGTGTGTGTGTGTGTGTCAGATCCTCTGGCGCCACAGCACTTAGTACAAGGCAATCAAGACAGATAAATAACAAAATGGTTATAATGGGGATGGAGACATGATAAGAAAGACAGGGAGCTCAAAACAGACATGGAAAGAACATTGAGTCACATTGAGACAGAAGCGTAGGGAGAAATAGGCTTAATAGCTGTTGTTTTGTTCCCTTTGAGACGAATAAGGTAGCCCAAAGAAAGGGATGTTCCATTTTTTTGGCATTAATACATTTGTTTGGCCTATTTTTGTGGCTCTCGTGTGGTTTCCCAAGCAGGAAATGACCCTCGGAAAATGCAGCTGCCACTGCTGTAGACAACAGTCTGTGCTTGTATCAACAAATTGTTTATGCAAATGACTCATCAAATTATCTGTGCTTTGAAGCGAAGAATGTGTTTCCATTAAAACGTGCCTTTTAGCAATAATGGTGAGATTGTTTATTTTAGGTTATTTACATGTTCGCGCCATCTGTTGTGCGTTGGGATCCGCCGCAACTGATTTCACTGATTAATGCGTCAGCCAGACACAAGGCAGTCGCCTTTAAATGCACCTGCCGTAGAGTCTGAATAAAAACCTGTGATCTTCTGTATGACAGTCACAGAAACACATCATATGGAAGGCAGGCAGCTGTATGCGTGTTGTTTTCTCTCTATCTGCAACCATGACTCTATGTCCACATTCCAACCGTTCTCCTTCTACAGTGTTTCAGTATCTGAGAACCTTGGTTTATTTTTATTATTTATCATTCACGTTTTACTGAACCAGGAATAATTCCTTAATGTCAACTTTGCTGGCGTCCTGCTGAGAGGGTTGCGTGCAACTGACAGGCTTTGTCAGCATTGTGCAAACTTACAGACATATTGAAAATGTGCACATCACGGTGTTAAAAATGAGCAAGAATAACTGGGTCAGGCCTGAATCAGAAAAAAGTTGAATTAATAAAACAAAACAAACAAATTACCAAAAAAAACTATAACTGATGGATCTTTTGTTGGATATATGTCACATCCTGTTCAGTCCTAGGCTGTGTTTTATGTTTCACATTTCCGAAGAGCAAACATTGAAAGGACAATTTAGGCCTTTTAAAGTGTGGTTGCTTAGGTATATGGCTCGGAACCAGCAAGACACATCATTATTGTATTAAAACTGGCAGCATGAGGTATGGATGCTTGACCTTACTGAGAACATGGCTGTCAGCAATGGAAAACTGATTTTAGCTCTTTAAAAGGCTTTAACAGAGCTTTTGTGTAAGTGCACACCTGCTAAAAGCTGTGCACGTAAAGAAATGTACGCTACGTTCAAACTATTGTCAAATAAGTTCACATAATGCTGATTAAGCTCATCATCTATTCCAGTTGACTGGGCAATGTTTATTGAATAAAATAATTAAATCAAAAAGGAATGAGTAAAAATACAGTTATAGGAGTAAACAGATCAGCCATGCAGGGTACAAGCTGCCCTATAGAAATCAACCAGAGGCAAGTAAAATTAGCGTATTGTTCTGGTTGCTAGATTTTCTTTTCCTCGGGTTGAGACATTTTTGAGAGAGGTACTGAGTCTTCTTCGATCTGGTCTTGTTCAACACTTAGCGTCTAGCTGCTCTCTGCCGGCATTGGGTGTGTTGAAGTGCTATGAGAAGTGTTCTTGTGAGGGCAGCACAACAGACCAAAATAAACTACAGCAAACACCAGTGGAATTTTCCTCCATCTCTGATTACACATCATGGCCGTCTCAAAGTAAATTTCAATCCCAGGGCCCCAAGCTCAAATGGCCCCCAAAAGTCTAAAGTTAATTAGTTTAGCTAATCTTTTTAATTGTAAATGTGTGAGTAACTTTCCACCACTGACTACACTCTCAACTGAAGCAGCACTCTCATCATTAGTTAATTTTGTAGCAATATTTTACAAGGCTTTGGGTCAAAGTCAAGTTTTGACATTGCAATCCTAAAACTGTGTTTAATTACTATTTACACAACCTCAGCATTACTGTAAAGGCAGCATTGGCGTTAATGGGAACTTAGAGGCCGCAGGGCACACACACACACACACATACAGTGTGCAGTAGGTAGGAGGTTAACGGGCACCCACCGGCACATTTTTGCCCCAGGAGCCCCTAACAGGTTAATCCAACCTTATTCTCATTACCTGCTATCCAAGGATGATATGATACCTTAATGGTTAGAGGCCATTCACCTTGATGACTCCTGTCAAAACTCAAGTGCTGGTCACCGAACCCATGCCACGGGAATGTCCTCGACCAAAACATCTAACCCCTTCAGGCTTTGTCCTCTAAGGAGTTGTAGAACACTTCCCTAAGGGAACCAGATACATGTTGTATTGAGGATTGCATGTCGTTGTGATGACAGTGTGTTCCTTACAGTCTTAGCAAAGTTATTAAAGTGTTCTGTCAGATTGTATTGGCAAGCCATAGAGGGAGGTCATGTGTGAGTGTTTGTTTGTCAGTTACCTCCATGTTAACCATCTCAGCTGAATGCTTACCCTAATAACCTATTTCTAACTAGAGTTGTTCCGATTCCGATACCAGTATCGGAAAAGCCTCCGATACTGCCGAATATGCTGGTATCGGTATCGGCGAGTACTGGAGTCCAGGCACCGATCCGATACCACAATACTACACTATTTAAAGATTTAAATGCCTTTTTTTATTTTAGTACATAATGGCTGCACTTTAATTTGTTTTTTATAATTATTCCTATATGTATTTACATTGCTGTTGCACTACTGCTTTTTATACTGTTCTATTTAAAAGTAAATATAAAAATAAATGGCTTCCATTTGCTGTATTCATTCATGTTTTACAAAGGGTTTAACCTGAGCAAGGCCTTACCACAATGATAATCATATCACAGTATCACACGCAGGCATAGTATGAATTATTTTTTTTTAACACACTGGTATCGGTATCTGTACCCGGTATCGGCCGATACCGACAGAGTATCGGAATCGGTATCAGGAGGGAAAAAATAGTATCGGAACATCTCTATTTCTAAACGTATTACACCATGAAATCTGATGTCTAATTTTGAGTAGTCAGGAGTAGTACAGGTCACATGATGTTTAGAACCATGATTTGTCATTATGACCATTGAAAGACATGTCCATGTCACACACACACACACACACACACGTTGATGTGGATAGTACACTGGGGAGGAATTAGGATTGGTACCTTGCTCAGTGGTACCCCAGTCCTTGACCTGTTGGGATTCAAACTGGCAACCCAAAAAGCCAAGTTTCCTTTCCACTAGGCTGCCCGAAAGCCTCTTTATGGTAATAGACAGACTTGCACATGCAGGATCGACTCAAATGCTTCCCATTCACTTTAAATCACTTTTTTTGAATTCATTTGAATTTTAACTTTTTTCCTGATCCTGGAACCTTTATTACACAGATCCCGTCAGTTCTGTCACTGAGCACTGAACATTTAAATCAACAGCTTTCAACCATTAAGTCATACTCACACACGTTCACTCGCATTCACATTTTCAATAAGTGTGATTTGACTTAATTGTGACTTAACTGACGGGTTGAGGTCAGGTCATTTGGGTTTATTGGCTTACCAACATCCTTAGCTACTGATTTCTAACCTAGGCCTTACAGATAAGACAGTATTTTATTAGACAAGACCTCTGTTAAGGGGCTGAAATCAGTTTTTCCTTACTGGCAGCCATGTTTTCACTGAGACCAATTTGAGATGGTACCTGGTGCTTTAATTGGCACCTGCTCTGGAAAGGTTTCCTGTAAACTGAGATTATTCTAAAATGTGATGTCAACAGACTGCCGGCCACTGACTGGTCAGACAGTATCGTCACTGGAAGATTCATGAGCACGATGTCCGACAAAAATGAAATCAAAAACCAGCAAGAGCAAAATACACCATCCACAGACCTAGCAGCAAGTACAACATTGACTCAATGTCATCCATTGTTTGTGTGTTTGTATCGTGTAAAATAAACAACTGTACTTCAAAATGCTCAAACACTTTAAATGACCACAACATAATTATTAATTATGTTTAACATCAACATGTAAAATTGCTGCACAGTAACCAGCCTGTAATTACTTAATATTTTTCCACACATTTACTTTATATTTTACTTTAGCAAGTGTCAAACCAAGAGTTACCAAACAAAAAAACTTGACTGAATGTCAATGCATGGCGAACAACTAATGTATAGTAATTATATATGAATGGGTATACCTTTGTTTTGATTGTATTATAATTATGCTATGTTGTAGCAGCAGTGTATAGCAGGTCAACCAGGGAGAGAGTGGATGGGAAGCTGAGCAGTCGTCCCTCATCGGTCTGAACGATATTAGAAGAGCAGTAAAGGTTCAGAACTCAGAGCTGGCCACAGCTTTTATTGCACCTTGAATTGTGTCACATCCACAGAGCGTGGCCTCTGCTGGGGGTACTAGAGACTGATATATAACCCATTTAAGTGTATGGTGATTTCTGCAGGACAGATTGTATAGGTGAAATGCGGCTCAGCTGGTTTGTTGTGTGATGCAAAAACCTCACCACATCACCACCTGCTTTAGGTAGATATCATTTTTTCTCCCACAAGAATGTGTTGTGTATTCAAAAGGAGTCAAGATGTTTAATGTGATTTAGGATTTAAGATCTATGAAGTGTCACGTTAGACCATATTTATCTTAATAAGTTATAGAGCTGCTGTTCCATCATGTAACAGTGACCCAAGCCTTATACTAGATTTGTGTGTGTGTGTGTGTGTGTGTAACTGCCTACCCTGCCTCTTAGAAATCATGTATCTCTGGTACTTGGCTTAACTGCAGCAGTAAATGTGATCTATAGGACACAATATCACTAGCGGGAATATGTTGGCAGATAATGCGTTTAAGTTTTTTTTTTATGAATGAAGCTCCATTCAGACACTGAAGACCACAATCTCCCCTCAGCCTCAGCCTACAAAGTGCAGTGATAGAGTAAACAAAACCATAAAAAGTGTAATGATGCTATAATCAGCACACAGAAGTGTATATTGTGCTGAACATTTTACTGATTTAATATTTAATTAAAATATTTTTTTTAAAACAAGGCAGCAACAGTTATTGTTCGTCCGATATTTGCCTATGCAGTTTTATTGTGAAGTTGTTGTACTTTCATAGTAAAAGGGTTGTATTGCCTATAGTATCAATACATCTGCCAAGAGACAACATCATCATCATAAACGTTTCCATGATGAGCGATAACTCTATGATACACTATGAACTGTATGAATATCTCAAACACAAAAGTTGACGAAGGGACCGCAGCTAAAGTTATAAAAACTATTTCATGTGCGATAATAATCACACACAATTTGAATGACTTGGGTGGAGAAATAGCCATAGCACCAACAAGGAGGACACACTATTACACTACGATATGATATATCAGACATATTTAATTGACATTTGTCAGACCATAGATCTTAGGGTATTGGAAGTTATGCTGTGTTCCAGTGCAACTCCCAAAAGGGGGACAACCGAGTAGCCAGCTGGAGGCTGACAGGGTATTTAAAATCCACACTGTCCAGACATATGGCAACACTAGTGGAACTAGGGACATAATGTGGTCCTGTTTTAACATTGTACAGATCATATTGTTCTTCTGTATATGACTGTATTACATTTTTATGCTATACAGCATAATTTCAGCACCCCAAAGGCCAAAATCTACAAGTCTACTCCATCATCCTTTGTATAATTGACAATGTGATGTTAATTTAATATAATCACCACATAAATAGATTTTAATGAAGGCAAAGGAACCTGAGGCCTGGGATTCCATATACAGGCAGACCTCTACATTTTGGAGATAATTCCCAAACTTATTTACGCACTTCATTAGTCTCGAAGTCAAATCAACCCAGGACAATCTCTGCACTACATATCAGTGTGTTACATGGCATACATGGGGAGTGTGCGGGCCTGCAAGCGGCGCCTGTTTTCATTGTTTTTGGATCGCCTCATACTCTGCAGTGTTAGAGGGCAATTATTCAACATCTTTGGTGTTTGCTGGGAGCCGGCAGTGCTCCAACTTTGAACCAGTGGCTGAAGACTGACCAAAAATCAAAACTCATCCCTTATGAAGCTTTCACTACAGCCATAAAAAGAAGCCCATTCTGTTTCACCACATCCGGGAACTGTTTTTTGAAGGGAAACACAAAGGCACAAAGGATGGAGACCGATGGATTTGTTTTGGAAGGAGAGACAATTAGGACTTGGACTATATTGTTCAAGAACTTATTTCAATGATGATATATCAGATTACATATGCATTTTTGAGTATTTGTGTGTAATTAATACATATGTTTCAATCAAGGAGGAAATAACTCTCCATTGTGATTCAGATATTTCTAGTTTTCTAGAAATAGACCTCTAGTTTTTTTCTAGTACTAGTTAGGACATTTCATTTAAATACCAACACTCAGAAAACAAGGTAGTTATTATTGATTTGCTGAGAGCGGGGGCGTGTCTAGAATTTTTTATTTGGGGGGGGCAAGCTAGGGGCACAGACCGTGGAAGGGTGGCACACTGAAATGACATTTTTTTAAAATGCCCCACAAACTTAGATCATAATGAACAGTAGGCTGAGGTATGTGTTTCACTGGTATCTAAACCTACCTCTTTGTTAACTTACAGAGACAGAAACCACCGGTTGTGTGTAGTTATGAACGACTTTATTGCAACTCTAACAACATGTTAGAAAACTATAGATTATTCAGAAATCTTAAAGTAAAAGAGATCACATACCCAGTTGGTGGGATGGTGTGGGGTATGAAGCATGAGTCTCACATAATGCTGCAATTACAAACATCACATGCTACACAATTTATAATCACAGTATATGATCAGCTCTTAAACATGACATTGAATGCTTGTATCACACATATATGTTAGTTATGGAGGTCTACTTACATATATTAACTTGTTTTCATGGTTAAAAACCTCCTAGTCGCTGCAAACGAGCCGATCAAAATATCTCCTCACTGACGCTCTCGTCAGCCGCGCTGTTTCAGACCAAAATCACACCCCCAGAACGTGGACTGTGTTGTGACTGGCCAGCCAATGAGAGCTTTCCCACTGTCCTGTGATTGGCCAGGTACCTGGAAGTGACGTAATTGGTAGGCCAGCTCTCAGATACACAGCTCCCCCTCTGGCACGGTGGATGCTCTGCATCTCTATCGTATTGTAGACACTGCACAGTAAGATGAGGAGTAAGTCCTGCCAAATATAGGTGCCTCTGCAGCCTAAACAGCGTTAATTGTGTTCACCCGAACATCAGAGGGCTCGTCTGTTCTGCATCTAGCACACCAGGGGTTTGTGATTGGTTTTCTTTTTTCTGAGATTCTGAAGTTGGCCAAAACTACATCCTTGCCAGACATGTCTGCAGAAGCTAAATCAAACTGCTGGCAGACTCAGCTGGTGTCATCCAGGCTAAAATGTACAGGTTTGTAAATGAAAGTGCAGTTGTGATGTGGTATCGGGGATGATAAGAGACAAGGGTGATTTTGGAGAGGAAGTTGGAGACACAGAGATACACATTTTATCATTTCTTAAAATCGGACCATTTCTAATCAATTCAAGTGGGTTTTCTCAAATTTTTGGTCAGCTGGCAGCACATTATCGCCTTCGGTGTGAACAACACCACTGATTAACATTTTTGCTCAATGGAAAGCGGCCACATTTTGGGGGTAGTCTGTTGTTGTAGTGCCTCCACTGCAGAGAGAGCAGATCAACAGAAACCATAATTCAAAATTTGGATTGCCGTATTGAAATACTGACGTCCACTATCGCTGAATAACAACATTGCAATCTCTTTCGAAACTCTTCCTCCTTGGCTTCTCAACTAAACAAAACTATGACCAAAGCCATGTTTGAAACTTTTTGGATTAGCTTTGTGCTTCTTTCAGATCTACCCTGACAGACTTTAGGGGTTTTAAAAGTGTTAAAGGATCTTGACGTAACCAGGCCACTGGATGTAAAAAGAAAGAAAGAACTTTGAACTAAGTTGAAAGGGAGACCACACAGCACAGTTCACTGCAGCCTCTCTGGGAATGCTTGTGCACTTTTGCCCATTTGGGAACAATAAATTGCTCATACTCATACTTGAACAAGCAAGCGCCTGTCTGGAACACAATCAGAGCTGCTCTCTTTTCCACACACTTTATTTTTTTTCTTTTTGATTATTTTGGCTGTGCAGGGTCAGTGCTCGTGGGCGTGGACTATAGGAGCCAGAGAAAACGTTTATGAGCACAAAAAGAAAGGCTAAGGTGGCTTGCGGTTTTTATTGTAGCACTAGGGCTGGGTGGTATCCAAAGTTTTTAACTTATACAAATATATTACCAAACGCAGTATAGAATTATGCGGCACCATTTATATTGTTGTTGTAAAGTTGTGCTTGTGATTGCATCTCTTCAAAAAAGGGGAGAGGAGTGACTCTATCAGGGTGAGTGAAGCACAGCAGGAACTAGTGCCAAAGACGGTGTCGATCAGCTTATGACAGGAAAAGGAGGATGAGAGACTCTCCCAACCCCAAGTGGAAACGGTGTCTTCAGGATGCATTATTTTTTAATGGAAATAGCACCCAATCTTTCATAAATTGTCCCCACCACTACAATATTAACAGATTAAGCAGTGATAAAACTTCAGTTCCCCACTAAACTAAATAATGTTGCCTCAAAAGAAACCTTTTGTTGTGAAAGCACATCATATAAGCCTATCTTTGTTATCAACACATGATAACAAAGTACATTTTTAAACATCTATTCAGGTTTTAATAGGCAACGACCCATTGTCAAACAGTCGATAATGACTTATAGTATTATGTCTAAATGTAGTACTAATATGGAACCAATTAGGACCAGTTCCTTGTTGAACAAATTCATTTCAGCCACTTTGTTTATTCTTTATTCTCTACTTTGAACAACAACAGGGCAAAAAAACCATGACTGTCATAGAGAACATGAGGAAAAATACACTTAATAAAAGTCTATGACATCTCATAAGCCCCTTTATCTAGCCATTAGAAAGGGTTTTTTTTGACTGAAAACTGAAGTTTGTGTTCACTCTGAAATCCACTGATGACACACGTTGATCCACTGCTGCCTGCATTCATTAGTTCAAATGTGACAAATGAACCAAACGAGATAGCAGCAGACCATATAGCAACAGAGAGGGCATTCATCCAAGACTCAGGCTGGTTCCTGGCACGGGCTGTGACAGCACCTCATACAACTACACTTCAAAAATCACTGTAAGGTTACATAAATCAGAAGATGAAACAGGTTTTGGCCCATGCTAATTTTTTTTTCCCTCCATTTGAAAAATATACCAGTTAAAAAGGTTTTTTTTTGTTTTTTTTTAAGAGAGACATCTAAAATTACATTAATACTTAAAAATCTGCCCAATTTATCACTCTACACCTGACAATATACATAAACAGAAATGTTCCTGTTACAAAGAGTAGTCATAATTCACTTAAAGCTGCAGATGGCATTATGTCAAAATATAAAGGCAATTGTTTTGAATGTCTTCTGCAGCACGTAGAGCTCTGACGTTTTGGGATCACGTCTCTCTGTCAACAGCTCCTCTCATCAGATGCACTTGTTTTATACATGATACAGGATCCAAGTTTCCACCTCTACAACTCTCTGTACCAATTTCTCCTTTTTTAAGGGTTCTTTGCAACTTGGGAAGTTGTTTCTCCTGCTGACCTGGCAATGATTACACTGAAGGGAGTATAGTAGGAGCACACTTTCTCTCTCTTTGAACTACTTTTCATTAGTCATAGACTCCCAACAGGGGCCAAAATTCCCCAAGGCTGATGGTACATCAGTAATAGACCAGATGCTGGAAAACAAAAAAAATGTTTCACCTGATTTATGGAATGCTAACCATTTTTGATGGAATTACTGTCCCTTTAATGTTTAAGCTTTCAGTGGCTGACAGTGGAGCTCTGCCGCACCTTAAGTCTTATTCATGTTTTATGGATATTTCTGGTTCTACTGTAAATGTGATAAAGATGAGGCTTTGGAATGTGAAAAAAAAGCAAAAAAGCAAAAAAGAAATGTTTAATGAAGTCGTGAATGAGAACTGCGTCATAATGCTTTCACACTTTCACTGCAACATTGAATTTATGTCGACATTACCCAGAGGAGCTGTATGTGAGAGGGCTAATGTCTGAATCAGTTAGAGCAGATATTAGACTTGGCTCTCCAGTACAAGGTCTGTAATGTGTGAATGGAGCAGTTTGCTCAAATTAACAATGAGCGAGTGGGGTGTTGATGGCGTTTCTATCTTGTAACTGATGTAAAACTGGAAGAAGTGCCAAAAAAAAGTAAATAGATGAGTCGACAGCCTCATCCACCAATTGGGCTGCAAACGTATGTTGTGTGTGTGTGCTGCACCAAAATCTCCGTAGAAAATCTGCAATTTTACATCACTCATGTTGGAATCGAAAATGTGGCCACAAAGTTGGATGCTGAAGCTTTAAGATTAAGATAAGAGGCCTCGCCCAAAGTCTGACTGAAACACGTGAATCCAAACTTAACAGGTGTGGCCAAATGCTTATGTCCATATAGTGTATTTTTCAAACCTGTATCCAGTCAATCCAGCTCTCTCATCACCGAATCAGAACGCATATTGTAGACAGCGTGATGGAAAACGTGCACAGCTGGCACTGTTCACAAACAAATATGACCTTTGTCAAATTGTCTGACCAATACTCTCTGTTCTGTAATGTGGAAATAGTAGAACTTCAACCTCAACATCAGTGTCTTTACCCAGGTGTACGTTCCTTTCTAGTGACTAAGTGACTGAGCAAAAGATAGATACAGACTCCTTCCTGTGTTATGACTGATTTTATTTCTAATGTCGTGCCTTTTAATAGCATCACTGTTGACGTGCAAAGGATTATGTAAAAATCTTAGCTGTCCAGAAACCAAAACCAGTTATTTTACAACCCAGTGTGTCATAAAGTCAACTGAAATAACAGTCTCTAAGTGTGCTATTAATGTTCTATATGGCTAATGATACCATGTCACTATTCAGGTGAAGATACATTATTCATGAGGCCATTATCCTCCAGTTTGACCCTTTCTGTGACAGACACATGCAGAGCAGCGGGTGGTCATGCCTTGTATCAGCAGGGAATCAGTGTGTTCACTTACTGTACATATCACGATCTTGGAGTGTGTTTGCTCGCATATATGTGTGTGTGTGTCCTGGATCTCCAGTGCGTGCAAATTGTTGATTCATATCAACACAGCATTCATCTGTTAGACATACGGTGTACAACAGGCCTCACACACACACACGTTTGTGCAGCTACTCTCATAAGTTCACTGCATTGATTTCCATTCATTTAGCCTAAATAAATCCGTATAAATGCCCAACCCTATACCACAACCCGTGTTTTACCTCTAATGCCAACCAGGGCTTTAGAAATAAGGTTTTGCCTCAATAGTACTGGGCTTTGGTGCCCATGAAGACTACAGGACCCAACAAAGCCAGTGATTATAGTAGAGAAGGTGTGTGTATCCACACAAACACACACACACATAGGTTTGCACAGCTATTCTTCTTAGGACATTGCACTCACGTCCATTCACAGCCTAAACAAAAGAAGTTCTGCCTCATTACGACTAGGTTCTAGTCTGAGGACTACTAGTCCTGACAAGGTCACTATTTACAGCAGAAAAGGTCCTAAGGAGGTAACAAATTCAAGCCCACACACACACACACACACACACACACACACTCCATTAAAGTGGCAGATAATCTCAGGGGCAACCAAGCTGAGAGAGCAGCCAATTAGCCTGACCATCTGTTATTGAGGACAGTACCAGAAGTTGTGCATGAATGTGTGTGTGTGTGTTAGAACAATGCAATAGTCAAACGTCCAACTGGACATTCCTGTTAACAGAGTCACATGTGTGAAAGACAGCACAGAGAATATGACCCGTGCACATGTAGTCAGGACAAGTAGCATAACTGGTGATGCAGGAGTATCTTTAAAATCCACTCACATTAGATGATGAGATTCATTCATTTTGACCTGCATTTTCCACCACTGAATTATGCAGTGAGCCCGCGGCAGAGTGCTCTGTATACTGTCTTTTTGCAGCGTTGCAGTCAGGGGGAGACGGTTTATGTTTTTGGAGGACTCCTGCGGAGATGTAATGGGGTTGCACCCCAAGAGTAAACAGCCTATATAGTCCTATTACTGTAATTTTACTTACCATTAGCAGTCATGGCGCCAACAAGAACTGTCACATGAGTAAAAAGTGTATAAAGCCGATCTATGTCACACACACACTTTCATCCATCCATCCATCAATTTTCTACTGCTGTATCCTCCACATGAGTGTCGTGGCGGGTGCTGTGTCTATCTCAGCTGACATAGGGCGATAGACGGGGTACACCCTGGACAGTTCACTCTCACATTCACACCAGTGTTCAATTTAGAGTGTCCAATTTACCCAATCCCCATATTGTATGTTTCTGGACTGACACAAGCAGGGAGAACATGCAAACTCCATGCTGAAAGGCCCTCGTTCTGAGCGGGTCTCGAAGCCGGGTTGTCTTGCTGCAAAGGCAATAATAATTTTATGATAAATTACAGCCACAAAGACGGTCAGCAACAATAGGCTAAACAGGGCAAGGGAAGTGGGCATCCCATAGTTAGTGCTGCTAACTATCCTGTTGGATTTGCAGTTTATTTTTACTGTGCACTGACTGATGGAGTGAGTGAGAGAGAGAGAGCACAAGACAGTTGGGCAGAAGCAAACAGCTCAGAAACACAGAGTTAGAGACCTGATATGTTGTGGGGGTAAAAAAGAAAATCCTATCAATGCAAAAATAAAGCCGGCTGGAAATGAATGTAGGGGAACTGCAGAGGTTGATAGTATGCAGATATGCATTTGCAGGCACAACCATTTTTTTCATTTCACTTTTACATGAAACCAATGACCTATTTGGTGCCGGAGAAAAGTTGGTGAGTCTAGTCTCCAGTGTTTGACTCAGTCTTCAAAGAAAAGTCAGAGTCCAGTCCTGAGTTGAGTTTGTCATGTAAGACATGTTCAAGTCTGAGTCAAAGAAAGTCCAGTCTTGAGTGTTCAAGTGAAAGTCATCAAATATAAGGCCCTTTTCCACTATGGTCCCAGCTCGCCTTGACTCGCCTCACCACGGCGCAGTTTAGGTCGGTTCAACGTGGGCGGAGTCATAATGTTTAACGTCTCTTCCTGTGAAGGCACTCTGACCAATCAGTGGCCAGCAGGCTGACGGCGTCACGCATGGTATCGCCTCAGCTCACTTGGAACCTGGTACCAGGTACTATGCTTAGCCGTGCCGTGCTGAGGTGAGCCAGTAGAAACACACCATTTGTGCCAAAGAAATAATTCAGTTTCCAGTATGCTCATCCAAGTCAATACTGAATGTGTTTGAGTCTGAGTCACTAAAGAAAAGTTAGTATCCAGTCCTTTGTGTTTTGAGCCATCAAGCTTGGGTTTAATACATGTTTCAAAATGGGCTCCAGTGCTTCAGTCTGATAAATAGCCGACATTCAACTAAAAAAGGGCTCATAATGAACAAGGGTTCGCAGGTAAATGCAAATGAATCAGTTAATTAAACGTATTACTCAAGCTTGTAATGACTGATGAGACACTAAGGAAGGTAGCATGAGGATAAACATAAGTGACCCCGCTCTGGTCATGAAACTCAGCATCGCAGTTAAAGAACCAATTGCAGCTGAAGTTAGCCTGTGGAGTAGGATTTTCTGTTTTCACTAAAAATAATGACAACAATACAGACTCAACACTGCAACTGATATGCACATTATATTGTTCATTTAACTGGGATGCAATACGTCACATCACGCAGGCCTACCTATCACATTTGCAAGGTGCAAATTAAATTCTTGCACAATGCAGATATCCTGTTAACTCCACCTGAATGCATTTAATGGTCTCGTTTATCACATGCATGTTTTTAATGACATGTGCATACGATGAAGAGGTGATTAATTTACCAGACAAATGCAGGATTACCTATTCAGAATAAGATTAGGTGTCACCGTAAAACTAATCAGAAACATTGTGCAAAAATGTAATCTTAAAATCTGGGTCCCCAACTTTGAGAGGATTATTTCAAAGATGGATATTATCGAATAGCTTCTGTTTGGTGCAGTTTTATTGGGAGGCAGGATAATCAACATTGGCCCTGGATTGCCATTTTTTCTTTTTTTTAGGGTTAATAAGACATTTAGAGTCTTCAGCTCTGGTTTAAGCCAGATACATCTGAGAAGGGCACCGCGTTCCCTGGTGGGTTGCTATGATTGGCGTTGATTCCACATTATTATTGTTCAACCATGATTATTGAAATGAAGGTCACTGTGGCTATTGCCAGTGTTCTCTTGTGGTTACCCCCGCTGTAAATATCAGAAAGGCGAGCTGAAAAGAGAAGAATATAATAAAGCCATTTTAACCCATCTTTAAAACATCACACAATATTGGGTGTTGAATTGTTCCTTGGAAACACTGATTAAAACACATTTGTTAAAAGTGCAAATGGATGTCCCAATTAGAGTCAATATAATTTCAATACCATTATGCAAACTGTTGAATAGCAGTTTGTTCTTCTTTTTTTGTCACGGCTCATATCTGTATCTCTTGATTTCTGAATACATCCCATTAGCCTGGGTGTAATGGCTCAAGTCCATGTGCTTATCTGTTTGAGCAGTGGGTGGAACTGGGGTGAAAATGAAACCTGTAATATCAAGGAGTTAGAGTTTGTAATGGGAAAGGCATGATTGCTCAAAACGTAATCAGAAAAGAAAAGTCCTCAGTTCTTCATACAACCACACTTCAATAAAGGATGCATGTATAGAAAGCAGGGTTCTGAATTTAGTGCAATAAACCAGAGGAATTGTTGAAACTTATCCTAAACTTAAATAAGCATACAGTCCATAAACTCAATTCTGGATTTGATTGAAACTAGTGACCTTTGACTCATCATGACTCACAAATTGGTCTCTGCTGGAAAGGAAATGATACGCCGCCTCAGGCAGAACCTTATCTCAAGTGAAAGCCCACAGCAGTCCATCATGCCAGAGGGAGACGGAGGGGGGTGGAACTTGCTTAGAGGACGAAAGAGCGGGACATTTTAAGAAGAAAGAGTGTGCCGGACAAAATATAAGATGAAGAGTGCAAGATATTAAGAAGAGAGGGTGGTAAGTCACTCTCCAGACTGTGTCTGTGACATTCTGCAACATACCACACCCTCACCCACCCTCCCATCTTTGACTGACACTTTTCTGTCCATGCTGTGACATCCAAATATATCCCTTCCTCTTCCCTTTCTTCCTTTCCCATTGCACAACCTGCCCCTCATGTCCTGTGAGAGAAATTTGTGTTGGATGAGTTGCAAGGTGGAAGCAAAATTCCTCCACAGCTTCCAACCATGGCAGATAATGCAATTTATATTGATTTTAAAAAAAGAAGGTACAAAAATGGTATTAGAATTTTGATTAGAAAACAATATTTTGTTCAGCCCTATTATATTCATCTGTGTAGAAGCGACTGTAGGTGGAGAAAGCAAAGGTAGTGTGATATAGGCAGTTACACAGAGAGTAAAAGAGAAGAGGGTAAAAAGTCTCATGCCAGGAAAGAAGGAGAAGAGGGACAAGGATTCAGGAGATCATGGACGTCCTGAGAGAAAAGTGGAGGTGCATTACATCTTGTTCACTCCTGCTGCAGTGTGTGCTGCTACTGAAACCATGAGGCAACAGTGCCATCATGTGTCTCTGATTGGATTATCAAGATTTTAAATTTTTTTCCTCTGGTAGGAAAATTAGTCTCTGCGCTGAATTGCATGTGCATAAATAATAAATATATTCCTCAGGGATGTTTTTAACATTAGTGGGAAATGGATGGTTTCAAACCAGATAATAGCTCATAGTTGTGATTAAATTGAAATCCTCAATGCCTCATTGATATAAATATAGACTCCTTAATCCATTGTCACTAGATTGCTTCCATTCTAAGCACTGTAGGGCCCCTCTGGGTCTTTTATGTCTGGGGCCATCAGAGCCTCTTCAAATGGCCCCAGACATGGAATGTTATAGACTGAATTTGGGAAGAATTTCAAACTGTGATGCAGAACTTTAAACCTTGAGATTATTAGATACTTAACTTGAACTGAATTGAGAAGGAAAATTATTCAAAGAAGAGGAATAATCTTTGTTTCTTTAGCTTTATATATTAAAATTACACTAATAAACTTAATGAATGTATAAACTCTTCTCTTGCAAAGGATCTTTGGGTCATTGCAGATGTTAAATCAATAAATGTACCACCTACCAATTTGATTTTACAACTTTTAATTACAATATCTAGGATGTTATTAGGCCCCAAGCATTGACACACTGGTGCGAGGACCTATTGAAATTATTATTATTTTGTTTTTCTCCCTAAAGGATTGCACTTTCGACATACCAAGTATTGTTGAAAACAGACGGAAATTGGCACACGAATCAGAACTGCCGAAAAACGTATAAAATAATAATATTAATGTAAATATGGTGCAAAACGGCTCTGTAGCGACCGCAAAGGTGAAATCCGTTAGGCCAAAGTAGAAACTAAGTTGCACCAAATTCCACAAAACTTGTTGGAAACATGTCACAGCACAAGACGAACAGCCAATCTGTGTACCGTCACACGTGACACCAGTGAACGACCTTGAAATCATCTTCAAACGTGAACAAAAGGAAGACAGCCATTTTTAATTTACCTGCCATTTCGCCTCAAAAACAGGAAGTGGCCTGTAGCTTTGCCATACATACCAATCTGCTCGAAACACCTATAATATCATTTGTGTTACACTTTAAGAAGTATATACTCATCAGTAGAGTCTCTTAGTGTTGCTAACCTTTTTATTGCTTCACCAAGTATTTATATATTTTTTTTATTTTTTTTTATTTTTAAACACTGAAACCAGGAAACAGTAATGACATGTTCACACAAGACTGCCTCAGTAATTATATTATTTGGGCTAATGTTAGCATAGGCCCAATTGGTTGTTCCAGTGGTTTAAGACACGTTGGAGCCGTTTTTAGTAGAGCACGTGATGCTAAGCTGTCATCCACAGTGATAACCATTAGACTGGCACTTTCCATTGTCCTGACAGTGTGTCTGTCACTCTTGATTGTGAGTGGTGCACACGGTGACCCTGGAGTTCCCGTACATGTCGCACTGTGCTTTCAGAGCAACATAAAAACAACTCAAGTTGGGGCTGGAATGGCAGAAGACAGGAAATGACTGCTCTATCAAACCCTCCGTGTACCAACTGCCCATAGCCTTTGTTAGATTTTGAATTGGCACTGGAAACAACTGTGCAGAATTGTAATATTTTAAGCCCTCCAGGTTGATTCCTTTGGCAGCATTGACAGCAGTATGAAGTCATTAATACAAAGACATGACTAGGCAGCCTCACTTTCTTCAACCTGTGCTTCCAATTGTTGCCTGTAGGGATCACCAACCTTGCTTTTTGAGATGATAGACTTTATATAGCTTCACTTACTTGCTGTTTGCTCATGTAAAAAATATGTGTCGTATCAACTAACAGGGCACACTGTGCAGTGTGTCTTTAAAAGATGATACAATCTGCCAAAAACACTTTGGGGTGTCCTGAAGATATGCACACTTGTCACAAAAACAAACTGTGATGAAGTCTGTTTAGGCATCAGGTTTCCCTGTGTCACAAACTCCCACATTCACATCCATCTCCCCCAGCCTTCGCACAGACTCCTTGACTGTTTGCACCACCATTCATCTTCCCCTCAATGTATCATTCATTCATGCCACTGTAGAGGAGAGAGCAGAAGAAGAGGGGAGTTTCCAATTCAACCAAGCAACAAGCTGGTAGTAAGGTTGTTCAATCTCTTGTCTTGATATCTTTACTTTTTTCCCCCGCAAAACTCAATCAGCAACAAAAAATGATCTTGGACTTAAGAGAAAACATCATTGACCATAATGGAGAAAATAATTGGGCTTATGACACTTCCTTGGAGGACACCATTTTCCACCACATAGCATCCTGATAGTGCAGATCCTATTCTTTTTATCAAATAGTCCTTAATACAAGTATGTGTTTGACCAGTTATTGCCATCATACTTAATTTGATCAGCAATCCTCTTCTTCTAGAATCTCTTCCATCACATCACCATTTCCATCTGTTCTTGCTTCTCCCCATAATGTGCTATGTGCGTTAGTCCCACATAACAACACCCTCTTACTATCTAACCCCTCAATTTGAGCTCAAGGATTGCCATAATTAATGATAACCACTAGTGCTCCCTCATGTCCATATTTCTACATGTATATTCTTCTTCTATAACCTTCTGTGATAAATGTTACGCATCCTACCCCCACCCCATCCCTTTGATCAAACCTGATGGCTGAATAGCTAATTATTTTTGAAATGTAAGTTGGTTTCAGTCATGTTTCCTGTACTAATAACATCAGGTTGTTTGATCCTCTACTTTTTTAATTATTGTCCATTAGCCAACAAACATTTCACTATTCCTTTTAGATTTACTCTTATTTCCTCCAACTGGAACCTTCCACGACTTGTTCTTACCACCCTAAACCTTGTTATTTCTTTATTCCTGCCAGCCCGTTCTCTCTGCTCTTCAGTTCTGCAAACAATCAATAGGTTACCATCTTGCAATACTTGCCATGTATATCCCTAGTCTGTTTTTTCAGTTCAGTTGTTAATTTCACATTGAACTCCTCTCTCTTCATTAAATTGCAAATTGACTTTAAATGTGGAGCTTCCTTCAGTTCCCTCCTGCCTCTCTCATCTCCATTACTACCAGCTTTCGTTGCACCAGTCCGGGCAAAATGACTCTCTCTTTTCTCCCTCGATCTTTCACTCATTTGGCTTTTCTCCATGTCACTCCCACCACTCTGGTCCATTCACAACATAGTTGTGTCTATCCACCATTGTTTGCTTCATTTTGAAGCGCAGTATTGTTTTCAATGGCTCTGTGTGTCTGTCTGTTTGTGTTTCCACACTTGCCAATATGACCAACAGAGGCCGACAGAGGCTTGTTGCATGAACGGGGTGAAGTCTGCCATCTCTGATTGCCCTGTTTCACAGGTTTTCCCATGACCATCAGCTCAACATGGTGCCATCTTCTTCGGCATGTGTAACACTAGCTGCAATTTCACACCTCCAGGAAGTGGACTTTAAAGTGGAAGAAGTCAGTAGGGGTTTCCAAAATAAAAACACAACAAAACAAAAATATCCACAGTCATTAATCACAGTTCGACATGGTTCTTTCACATCGCAGCTCCTCAACGCACTACTAAGTTCTTGCCTTCTCATCTCCTCAGTCTCTTCATCGCAGTTCAAAGTCTCCTCCTCATTCGCCCGTCCTCATCCTTGCCCCCAATCCCCCTGGATCCCTGACCTTTGATATGATATACCCGCTGGATGGGTTCAAAAAGAGGAACCACGAGGAGGATCTAAGGATGAGAGGAAATAACCTTGAGCTGCATTGAGGAACTTTGAACTGCATTGAAAGGAATGTTGCAGTGAACTTTGAACTATGTTGAAAGACAACTTTGATCTGTTACAGAACTTTGAACTGTGATTACTTAAAATGGGATCCTTCGAACGCAAATCAAAGGCAGAGGAATTTACCTACTGTTGCGACAGCAACCCACATACAGATCAAATGCACTTCTTGGACTTGTTACTCTTAAGTCGAAGTGAAATGAAATAACTTTTAAATCAGCTTTCCTCCCTCCCTCCCTCAGAGATGAAGCAGAACAATGCTCGGATGCTAAGGCAGGGTGCCACTGACTTTCTGGCTTACTATGGCTTTGCTTGTGCCAGACAGGATTCTATGCCTCTCACTGCTATCAAGAGGCATCTTGACAAAGGAATGCTGGACTTTAATGGAGACAGGCTGGATCTCAGAGACTTGCAACCTGTTCTCAGCTCTATCTCTATCAATCAACACTTGAACCACATTGCAATACGAAGCACTCATCTTGGTTCTGAAAATGCAGGTAAGTCAGGAATTTTTTTTTAAAAAAAGGACCCATTATTTATTTTTCTTAATTTCTGACATAAATTTCACATTATCAACAAAGATTTTGTCATCTCTAATTTTAGATAAAAGGTACTATAGGCCTACCTCTAGGAGGGAAATCCCATTCATTTGCTCCAAGGATATGACACTTGAGCTGTGCAAGGCCCTAAGAGAGTGTCTGACTATCTCCTCCAACCTAAAGACTCTGCAACTTAATGGACTTCCACTGAATAAGAGGGACCTCATCACACTGAAAAAGGTCAAACAAAGCATTATTTGCAGTATAAACTGTCTCAGTTCAACAATTGTGTAGTTTTATTTAATTTATGCCACAGTCAACACTATTGGCGCTTTTCCATAATACAGTACGAGCAGGTTTGGTATCAGGCACGTCATTTTCCATTACTCTGTAGTACCTCCTCAACATGGACGGGCTCCTCATAGCACAGCTGTGCAATATTGTATACGTGACACAAACACACAAACTAGTGACGGACAAAGCAGTTATTTTGGGTGTACTGAATCATTAGAGTCAGTTCATTCAAAAGATTTGTTCACCGAATCATTCAGTACTTTCTGACAGTCACTGAAATATAATACGGCTGAACAGGTTGTGACGGCTCATGATTGCCAGCTTTTGGCAGTGCTGTCGCTAAATACAAATACTCTGTTAAATATTGAGATTTTAGATATGACTTCCAGTGATGACGTTCTCCAATCAGTGATCGGCATTTTTTTGACATCACATTTTAGTATCGGCTCAGCACGATTGGAACCTCGCTAGAGCAGTGATCAAAAAAAGGTTCCAGGTACTATCCCTAATAGAAAAGCAAGAGTAGTGGAGATAATGGTAGAAAGAAGATGGAAAAGTGCCAGTATCCTTTGGTCTAGATCAGGTGATAGAGCCATGGATTTGACTTTGACCTAATAACATTGGAAGAGGGGCTGGGCAAAACGCCACCTTCAAAGAAGAAGAAAATGAGCTACTACTTCTCACTTGATTTTCATCTGTAGGAGCCAATTTGGAAGAGGTTATAAATAGAGACTAAACCTTACCGAGTCAGGTGTTCCACCTGGAAGGAGAAACATATTTTGATTGTGAGAAAGTGAGAGAGAAATGTTTGTAGCAATCATTAGACCAGGTTTTGGTAGTAAGTGTTTGTCAAAACAATTGGAACAATGTGATTGGAAGCCTTGGTTTACGACTTTAACAAACAAGACACTCATATCCAGGCGCAGCATTTCAGGGGCTTAAGCATTGACTTAGTATCAACATTAAACAGTAAACATTTTCTGAGGAATCAGTTGTCTCAATCAGCAGTTTCTGAAGAACTTGATGCCAATTTTGTAAATTATGTTCCCATTTGGAAGAAAATAGATGAAAAAAACATGGCACATGAGAGGACACCAGTGTGATTGACATCTGGTTGCCTTGTTGCAGGTAACGGCTGTGAACTTTCATGGTGTCAGTCAAATCACAAATGTCGAGGCTTCACACCTGGAGTTTGTTTTGCAACTGGAAGAATATGTCCAAAAAGAAAGAAAATGAGCCTAAGTCTGTTGGATTGGACAATAAACACTCAAAAAAAGGAATAGCTCAAAAAACACTTTTTAGTATGACAGCATATCACAACCTCAAATTTCTGCCACATCAGTCCATTAAAATATTTTACCACAGACATTCGTGCTGATAAATGTACCTCCTACCAACCACTTTGAAACGCATAAAGCTCTGCATGGCAGACATTTCCTGCAAATTAAAAAAAAAAAAAATCATTCAAATTTCCATTTGCATACAAATATCATGAATCAATTATGGACCAAACCAATTATTTTTTGTAGGGTTTGGAAAAAAGTATGTCCCTGGAACACCTTTCTCTGGCCAATTGCCCAATCTCGGACGAGGGTTTGGAGGGTATGTGTGTGTTCACAGTATTGGATTTCTATTGTTTGTGTTTGTGTTCATGTTGTAACTGTGTGACGTCTTATGTTTCAGTCATTTGTAAAATTGTGAAGCATTCTCCAAACATCAAGAGAGTAGATTTTTCAGGGTGCAATCTCACTTGGAGAGGAGCAGAGCACATCGCCAGCATCATCAAGGTGGAAAATCTAGTTTTTAACACTTTTACTGCCATGACATGTATGTGACATGAGACAAGATATCTTCATCTGCGATGTCCAGTCTTGTATAACGTACATAAAAGAGTAAGATACTAGAGTAAAAGTACAAGTATCTTACCAGAAAATGACTTTGGTAGAAGTTGAAGTCAAATTTTAATTTTACTTAAGTAAAGGTCTTAAAGTACAGAATATGACATTGACTGTCCTTAAGTATCAAAAGTAATTTTCTGATTGACTTTTAGAAGTAAAAGTAAATGAGGAGTAAAGATTAAGTGGTAGGGCCAGTTGTCTTTCAACTGAAAGGTTGTGGGTTCAATTCCTGGTCTATATGCGCCGTTGAGCAAGAAAAAAAATTAGTGAATGGCAAATCTCAAGTGTAAAGCAGCTCATCAAGACTAGAAAAGAGCTATATAAATACAGACCATTACCAACTCTAATTCTGATTTTATCTGGTAGTAACGAGTGACAAAGATATTTAGGGGAAATGTGGGGGAGTAAAAATACACAATTTATTTAGGAATTGTAGTGGAATACTAGTAAAAGTTGCTGGAAATATAAATAACAAAATGAATGTATTTGAAAGTATTTCTACTTTGTTACATGGTGATGTCCTTTCTTGGCAATAAAGGATTTTACAATTATACATTAAACATTGAATTAAGTTATTTTTGCAATGACAAACAAGAATTGGTCAAAACCGAAGTCACACTGTCAAAAACAGAGGTGTATGTGGATCGAACTTAAAGTGAAAGACACAATCAGGATGATGTTAAATACGTTTAGTTTTTGTGTCATATAAGTCTATATTGTTCTATATTGTTCTATTGTGTCATATATTCTTTTTTTATTCTGCCCCTAGAATTCTGTGATTAAAACATTGTACATTATAAAATGTATTGTTACATTGTATTTAGTAAGTCACTATAAAAAGGTACACAATACATAATAAGTCAGTACACTCAATGTAGTTATATTCTGCAATAAAATACAGATTTATCTCATTTTATTCCAACTTTGTTGGAGTATGATGTTGTGAGAAAGAGTTTTGAAGCTGTGTTACAGCAAAATAACAATAATAACAAAATGCCTGTATATAATATAATATGTAATGCCAAGTGTTTTTTTTTCCCCTCAGTATCAGGGTGCGCAGAGGCAGGGTATCGCGTGGGCGGAGTCTCTCAGATATCGTCATCCACACTTGGAAGAAATGGGAGGTCTTCGCCGCGTCACTCTAAACGGTAACTCTTTGATCGGGGACTGTGGTGCCGCTGCTATTGGGCATGAACTGGCAGAGGATTTCTGGATGAAAGGCAAGTGAACCCTGAGAGCAATACAAAACAAAGATATGAAGATGATTATCACTGTTGCCCGTGTTTTATGTTTCTCTCGTGTGACTGAACAGCGGTGGACCTACAGAGATGCGGTCTGTCCAATGAAGGAGCTCACCATTTGCTGGAAGCTGTGAAAACCAATTCTGTTCTGTGTGTACTGGATATTCACAGTAACCCCTTGGTCGGTAAGACATCATCAAGAACACCCTCAGTCACCCTTTTACAGTTATTTGAAGCATTATTAAGTAAAAGTAACACACAGTACATTACATAGTCCCACGTTTTGGGAATCACTGAGCTTGTCCTTTTGTTTACTATTTTTACTAAAAGTTATGAGGCTGTAGCACTGTAATTATAAATGTAATGTTCTACAGCATAATAAAAAAAAAAAGACTGTAAAATGTTTTCTTTTACAGACAAGGGCCTAATTAAAGCGATAACAGAGAAAGTAAAGAGGAACAGAAATTCCGGTGGACAGTCTCTGCAGGTTAGTGCCTGCAGCTACTATCACTATGAGAAAAAAAATAAAAATTGCTGTGTATTAGTTTAGTGCTCCATGTTGGATGGAAAGCTGCGTCATCAACGACTTCAAATGAGTTTTTGAATTTACAGCAGTATCATTGGATCAAGCCTGCAGCCACTGAGCCACAGAGAGTTCCAGGTCCAAGGAAGCAACCAGTGCCCAGAAGAATCAGGACAGGCATGTACACATTTTACGTGTTTCTCTCAACTACTAAAGCTCCAGTGTGTAACTTCTGTTGTGCTGAACATCCAAAAATTGATGCAATTTACTGAAAATATTGGATTTCTTTTACTTTCTGACTGTATGAGATTGAAAAAATTGATCTAACCTTACATGATGATGTTGATTTAATGTACATACACACAACTATTACTGCTACTACTACAAAGTATGAAATCAAATTATATATCATCGCTTTGATAGCATTGTTTATGTTGTTTCAATGTTGATGCACACATAAACCAGAAATCCTGCTTTTGCACAATATTGTTTTTGTTTAGTGAATAATAGATTCAACAGATTGTATTAATGGTCTTTTTTTTTTTAAATTAAACAATTTCCTTGTTTAAACAGCATGAAGGCTTTGCATCCAGTATGACCACCGATTGTTAACGGATGCATATAAAGAATATTTTAGTCTGAGCACATCTGTGTTCTTTAATATCCACTTTTTCACGTTGTTCTTTTTCTTGTGCAGCCTCATGTAACGAAACATCGGCAGAAACCCGCAGTTCAAGTGTTGCTCCGGTACGGAAGCCTCCTCCACGCTCCCAACACGTTCCTCGGCATGCTGCGGCACGAGCTGGACGCCGGAGGTGAGATGTTGGCCAACTAATAAACTTCAAATCATTTTTATTTTGTTTAACACTAAAAACCAAAAAAGTATAACACACTGTAGGTTTTATGGAATATAACATATTTTTACAGTGTATTTACAGGGTACTATAACATTAACCTGGATCAGTTATCTTTTTGCTGGATGATTTTGTTGCAGGGGTCTTCCTCGTGTAGGAACTGTGGCAAAACAAAGCTTTAACGTTAGTTTTTTTATTTTGTTTTACTACATTGCACTATTATTCCACTATTAGAAGAAGAGGTTATGTCAAGTGTCAAAAAATGTAAAATTTTAAATGTTTTATATGTTGTTTTCATTAGGGTGCAACTACTGACAAGATTGCTGGAGAAAAGGAAGAGAAAAGATTAAAAGTATATGTCCAGGACCAGGAAGGGGTCAGTGGACGACAGTTTGACCGTTTGCAGGTGACTGAAAATGGGTTATGTTTCAAAAAGGTGGAATCTTTTGGAATGTATTTCTTTTGGAGGCAAATGTCTGGATCTGTTTTTGGATGTGTGTGTGTGTTATCCTTTTCCGATAGATGGAGCTGAGTGAGTGTCGTCTGAGGCTGGCAAAGGAGAGCACAGCCAGACTGAGAGCTGAGTCAAGGCTCAAGGAGGTGAGTTTAAATAGCTTTACTCTGTTTGACTAAGCTGGGTAATACACCAAGAATATAAGTTCTGATCATTCTAACACCCTCGATTTAAAGATCTGTTCAATCCATGTCTGGACTGAATAGCTTCACCCTTATTATCCCTTATCACAGTGATGACCAACGTCTGGGTCGGGACCCACAGATGGGTCGCAGGAGATTTTTTTCTGTTCATTTTTGCAAACCAAATGATTCATTTACCAATACAAATGAATATTACATGTTACCGATATGGCTGTAAATGCCTAATAAATAATGATACTCCACTGTTGCCTTTTCTTCTTATTTGTTTTCAGTATGAGATAGAGAACGCATGTCTTCCTGATGCTAAACACTCCATGCCAGAGGCGTTTGCAGCCGCTGGCTCCAGATCAGCACCGCGTACTGTCAGTGTTCTTGAGGATGAGGCTTTACTTGAGACTATAGAGAAATCATTTGTCAAGTTCCATGCCTTCCTGGATCTCCTCAGGGATGCTGGGTGGGTAACTGGTTTCTCTTTTAAATTTGGACTTCACCAACTGACATCTGGATCTACTGCAACTGTAAACATAATTGTATAAGCATTTCATATGCCTCCAGTCATGGCTTGACCTCATAAAAAGGCACTTGTTGCTGAAGAAGCCATTTAGTAATGTCTCTATTTACTTAATGTGACATTTGTACTTTAAAATAAAAACTTATTTCTATTTTTGTCTCATGTTTGATAGCCTAGGTAAGCTTGCTGCAATGGCTGGACTGGACGCTTCAGATTTCCATCTTCTGGGAAAACCTCAGCTGTCCACTACAACTGGAACGTATTTGGATGTTCGGAATGCTATGACACAGACGGTTGCTTTTCATTCTTTGGTAAGGATGCAATGATCACAAATGACCACAAATCCATATCATTTTGGTGAACTGTTTTATAGTCGGGCTCCAATTACTTTTATTTAATTTAACACTAAGCAGCAGCCTAGCGAGCAGGTCCTACTTTAATTGCTGTGCGTCAATGTAATGGCTTTACCCAGACAGTTGAAAGTAGAAAATTGTTTATTCTTCAAGGAGATTGCAAAGCCAGGAAGTTGAAGCTGTGTGGGGATGCCAAGACAGCAATGGAGGCTTGCTTACTTCAAGTGCAGATTTTTCAAAACCGCCTCTGTGTCAAATCTGACCAAATTCATTTTGGAAAATTTAAGTTCCTAAAGTTCCTCAGAGAAAAAAAGGTTACATTAAAATTTTAGGATCACATCTCTGCTCATTTCTGTCTTTAGGTAAATAGTGCTCCTCCTACTCTCCCTGATGGCCAAAGAGAAACAGCCACACCCAGATCTCCATCCTCCATCAGGAAGCACTTCTTTGAAGACATTCAACAAGATGTGACCATTAGTAAGGCCTCTGATCCTGCATTACAATCTGGTATGGATGGAGAAGGACCAGATCAGTATTACAAGCCTTATTTTTGGCACGATGTGGGTCCCGAGCACAGCGTCTATAGCAAAAAATCAGTCGATGAGGTTTTGTTTGGTGAATCGCATCAGATTCAACAAAGCGGAAGCAGTAGCACAAGTTCACACCTGAGCGACCTCCTTCACAGAAGTCCTGATTCCCAGAGCAATGGTTCTCATGGTAGATCCTCTGTGCGATCGAACATTACGTGTGTGTCTGTGGGATCAGATGGGTGAAGGAACAGGGGTAAGGCAGGGAACTGGCTGCCAATTGAAGCACCGGGCATCAACTGACCCATGTTCTGCAAAGTCTCTACAGTCAAGAGTTTTTGGTGAAACTTTAAAGAGTCAATAAACACAACAGTCAAAAATCGTTTGACGAGGTTTTGTCTGATCAAACAGATCACATTCAGCAACACCACGTAATGACATTCACTCATTAATAACAACAGGCTCAATGTTTTCTCTGGTATTAATATATGGCAGCACTCACACAGCTGCTCCTCTGTGTATTACATTTTATAAGTTCTTCTCAAAACTAAATACAGACTAATAGCAAAACCATTTTTTTTTCTTTTTCTTCAAAGAGGCCATAGCATGGTGATGTGAGATATGGAGGTTTACTTACAAACATGAAGTAATTTTTATGGTCAGAAACCTCCTAGTCACTGCAAATGAGCCGATGTAAATGTCTCATCGCTGGCCACTTACCTGGAAGTGACGTAATTGGCATGTCGGCTCTCAGACCCGCAGCTCCCCCTCTGGAAAGGCGGATGCACCGCTAGCAATTATCAAAACATTGAGTAATGTCGTCGTCACAACCCCTCGTCGGAATCCCTTACGCATTTGATCCCGAGTCTGACCCAGAGTCAGACACCGTGACAAGTGAACCACCTCCATCGCAAAGACTGCTGCAGGACAGCAGAAACATGCAAATAACACACGAGTGAAAGCGTGCAGCTTAGCCTGTAGCCGGCTATCACTAAAGCTAAACGACAAAACAAGCACACAAAGACAGTTTTACGGTTTGTAAAATTTTTAATATACGTATTGTTGGCACTGCTCCTTGCTTTAGGTGAAGTTTGGTGCTGTGTCCTGCTTTATATTCAACCATAGAAGAAGAAGAACTACTCTTGTTGTAGCTGCTGAGCGCATCGGTTGTACGTAGGGTTGCCAACTGTCCCTTATTAGCCGGGACGTCCCACATATTGGGCCTTTATTGACTGTTAAGCTGATCTAACCACTGCATGATACAACAACAACAGCAGCAGTAGTGCTGATCACGACTCCTGTCATCATCCAATCACAGTGTGATGATGACAGGTGCCGTCCCACCTCGCGCCAGGAGACGAGGTGGAGTCCCGCATCAGTCGCACATGATCAATATACTGTAAGTAAACGTGCAAATTCATCCAAATTAAACTACAAAGGATAAACCTGCAAAAAAGAAGAGACTGTGCAGCTTCAACAAATTATGGGAAGTTAAAAAGACGTGGGGTAAGCCCGTCAGTGGTGATTCAACGAAAGCCTTCTGCACTTTATGTCAGAGGGAATTTTCAGTTGGCCACACACAGATGGTGCACATTCTGAGTCACTTCTATTTTATTCCTCTGCAAAACTGCTATCATTATGACAAATGCTTTAAAACAATACACTGTGTAACCGAGGGCGTCTACGTTAATAAACAATCGAAGGACACGAATGGCCGGTGTTAATGCCAACAGCGTCTCACTTTTATTCCACTTCCTTTTTTTACATGTAAAACAACCCTTCCTTCCGGCAACAACAATATTCAATATTCTGTTTAAATACCTCTCGGTAATAATTGTTCCTTGCAGAGGGAGAGGATGAGAGGAATAAGAGGAGGATGGACCGACTTCTCTCCATCCTTGAAAAATGTGTAAAAATAACATAAAAATAATAAAAAAAATACAATAAAAAAATATATGTAAATATGTGTGTTTATATTGTTTAATAATATACTGCTCAATAGATTGATGAATTTATTATTATTAATAAATTAATTGTTGTAATAGAAAAAAACTAGTCCAAAACAAAACAAACTATATTAACATTTTAAATTAACAACTATAAACATTAAATAACATTATTAGATAGTTTAGAAATACATTGAAAAATAAAAACTTTGTTTTGTAGGATCAACATGGGTGTTCTGTGCTGGGCAGGTTCATTTGTCAGAAGACACACGGGCTGGATTTTCTGCTGAGATGTATTTCTCTGGTTGTACTTCTGGACCTTGATAGGCTGTCACAATCGAGACCCTGGTGCTTCTCCAACTTGTCTTCACTGTCCACTGCATTGTCCATGCTC
Source organism: Solea senegalensis (assembly GCF_019176455.1). Lineage (NCBI taxonomy): Eukaryota > Metazoa > Chordata > Actinopteri > Pleuronectiformes > Soleidae > Solea > Solea senegalensis. Next base: position 22,385,422 of record NC_058032.1, read on the forward strand.
TGGGTTTGTAGGGCTGGCTCATTCGACGGCTGCCATGTCACTGCACTATGGTATTAGAAAGGAATGAGGCAGAGTATATCACATTGCTATTCTGATTATAAAAAAGATAACCACTGTATTTGAAATTACTAAATTGGAATTTGAATAACTATATGAAACTGCAATTATTGACTTACGGATTATAAGTAGTCATGGTCAACAGGAGCCTCCTCCAGGACAGACAGCTGGTCAAGCCTCCATGTCATGCGATACTGACATGGCAGCCGTCGATAGCTCCAGCTGCTTTGGTGAAAGCTGGGTGCCTCGCCAGCCCTGCAAACCCATGGGAAACAGAGTCCAGTTCTTCTGGGGTGTGTGGGAGGTAAATAACCCTGTGGCGCAGGGCCACCAGTTCCTCTGTGACCCTGTGGACGATATGGTCAGTAGATCGAGGCATGTCAAAAACTCTGGAGACCACCCTATACGATGCCCCACTTGCTAGCCAGAAGAGAAACACCAGGGTGTCGATTACCGTATTCTTGACTGTGAAGGAATAGAGGAACTGTTAAAATAAAATCTTGATATTTGCTTTTAAAGCTTAAACACATTTCTAAATTAGATTTTTAGATAATACTTTTCCGCTCATGACTAAAACTATATACATACTATATACAGTATATGAATGTGTATATATGCATGTATGTATGTATGTGTATATATATATATATATATATATATATGCACACACATACACATTCATATATATATATGATAAGCTTGGATTAATATTGCCCCTATATTAATGTGTATGTTACATTTACTGCTGTAGATTTTAGTTTGGGCTCAATTTTAAGTACTTAATATACATCTGGCTGGTTTAATCTACAGTGACATATCAGATTATACTGTATAAAATGATGATATGATTATAATATGGCTGCAAAATCTCCTGCCACATTTATTAAGGTTACTATAAGATAAAGAGTTCACAGGGTTACCATTTTACTTTACCTCTTCATATCTGTCTCTCAGGCTGAGAAGAATAATACGCCGGCACTGACAGCGAAGGTTGTTCAGTGTATATAACCACTCCCCCTTCCTTTGTCTGTTTGTGAGTTTGTCTTCGTCCGTCACCTAGTTAACTTGTGTTTTGAGCTCTCCTCTTCGTCTCATCCTGTTATTTTACCAGTTCGAAATGCATGACATTTCTGTTTATTGTGCGCGTAACCTGTCATTTAAAACCTAAAAATGTAATGGTCCAATTTTCAAGATGTGACACTCTTGTATGATGAAGTAGGCATCAATTCATGAAAAAACTGTTGTGTGGGCTGAGTTTGGGTTGCCCACAGTTAGCAGAATGTGCCTTAGGTGGGGCCCATTGTGGGCCTGCAGCAAGCCCATAGTAACCCTACTTTGGGCTGGGTGTGGTGCAGGAAACAACTCAAAAACATCAGCAAAAACTAGCAAAGGAGAGGAGAAAAAGAGGCATTATGTCCTTTACGTGCTCCTTCCCCTGTCCCGATCTCGGAAGTTACGGAGCCACATTTTTATTACCTCTTCTGCCTCCAATGTTGTGCCCCTGGTGCTTTTTATCACAACTTCTGAGTGAAAAATGTAAATGTAAAAAAAATAATAATAATAATAATTTGAGCTGTGGTGCCACGAGACATGTGCAACAACCTCATCAGAGTGGGTGGCGGTCTCCTGTTGGAAGTTTGGAGCAGATTGGGCAATGTACTGCAAAGTTAGAGTTCACTTCCTGTTGGGAGGTCATCTTTTGTAGTCATGTTTAGGGCGTGTCTGTGGTGTCACATCTTGAGTTTTAGGTGGATACAACAATCCATGTTAGAGCAGCATGAGAAAATGTAAATGACATATTGTCTGCCTCCACCATGTGTTGCAGCTTTTGTAACATTGTGTTTAATTTTAAAGATTAGACTATGTGAAAACAGCATTATGTGAAAATGGTGAAATTCATTTCACATTTCCTATGTGTGGTGCTTTATCACCTTAGGTGGTTCAGATAGTTGTAATAGATGAACACATATCAGAAATAGTTGTTGTAAAAGTTTCGATACTGTCTAAGTTATTGCAATAAAAAATAACACATTCATTATTTTTCTTTGATTTTTTTATTTTTAAACACTCAAAATGACTTTTCAGGAGTTGTCATATTTTTTATACCTTTGTTATTTTTGTTACTGACGTTGATGGTGGGGTTATTGTCATGGTTTTTGATATTTTGCATTTTTTGTTGGTATTTGGTATAGTATTTTTAAGTGATGTTTATGGTAATTTTAATGTGAGTTTGGAAATGTTTATAGTTAGGTTACTTATTTAATGCATTTATTCAAATTTAATTAGAATGGTTTAGAATGTTTTAGATGTTTTAACATTAATTAGAATGTTTTACATCAGCAACAATATCAAAAGTATGGCAGTACTTCTTGTGAATGAACCAAGGGAGTACATTGTTCTGATAAGTCATGTCATCATTTAGTTGGAACACTGTAGATTACAGGGAACTGGGCACAAAACTCAAGGAAATTCATTTGATTAAAAAATATTGATACATTTTTATTTATCTTTTGTCTGGTAATCATGTTTATTGTTTACATTGTTAGTTATCAAATGCCCAAAACAACTCCAGGGTAAATATAAACTCTTGTAGCTAAAGACAGTCATTGACTTGTTTTGTGATGTATTATGTTATTAGTTACATAACATATTCATAATAAAGTATTAGTTTAGTATCAAAATAGTTATTAACAGCTCTAAGATTACTTTTTTTTTTTAATACCTTTAATGTAAAATGTATCATTTTATGTTTCAATAAGTAGTTATATGCCACTGAGTTGAAAACACATTTTCTAGTGAGAAGGTTTTATGACGTAATTACTGCAAGTAGCTTCAGCTGCAGGCCTTCATGCTCCTGCTGCATTTGTGGGATTTTTGAAGAAGCCATCTTAAAAACACATGCACAAAGAAGTTATGAACACATATCAATTCTAAACAATTGTTAAATTGTTGTAATTGTTTTATGTTGTTTTTTTTATTTTATCTTGCTTAACTACTTTGTACTTACATCCGTTCACTTGTAAATCTTCGGTAATTGTGAGATACGTGATGGTGATTAGCTCAATCCGCAGATTGGACACTTCCATATCCCTCCGCAGATAGGTGAGTCCCACCTGCAGACGTTATGTCTGCGTTTTGGGATGACAGAAGTGTGACTGGGTCACAGAAGTGAGGGGGAAATATAAAATAGACTATGTTTTCAGAAAATGTATGATTATCATTTTTCCTCAGATTAAATTGTTTTATGTTTTGTTGCATTCTATTGCTTATTTCTGTCAGGACTGGGTTTTGTATTTGTCTCACCTTCTTCCTTGTCTTCTTCTGAAGACATTTTGACTGTGAATATGAAAGACACATTTATTTATTGTTAATAAGCATCTTTGTGGCATGCGTTTGCCACAAAACTTACTGCTGTCGATATCTTCTTCAGCATCGAGTTTAAAATAGTTGTCTCAACATTTCTGGGGCTTGTTGAGTTGGAGGGAGGAGATGCCTGATCTATAGCCCAAGCTGTTGTGACTTTCCTGAAGAAGTGTTGTCTTAAAAAAGATCGGGTGTTAATTTGCTGTGTGTGTCACTCTCTGCAGCTTGCTGTAAGTGATGCTTTCAATGACACCATGCCCCGTAGTGTCCAGTACTTGGTACGGGAGACTCAGAATTGGTTTTCAGTGTCTCCAAAGGGCAGGGAGGCATACAGTGCCATATATAAGTCCATCAACAGTGGGGAGAAACCCTAACAAATAACAAAGGTGTGTGCCACACGTTGGCTCTCCATTGAACCAGTGGTTCCACGCATTTTGGACCAGTGGGAGGCACTTAAACTGCATTTCACATTGACCAAGTCTAGTGAACACTGCTTTATGTCTGAGGTTTTATACTCCATGTACAGTGATCCTCAAAATATTTTGTATTTTGTATGGTTCATATGTTTGACAAATAAGTTATTTGTTTATTTTCAGGTTCAGCTGCTTTATTTTTTTTTGAATTCCTGTTAAAATATTTACAAATAAGTTTCATTACTGTTTGTTATTTCATTTACTTAATTCAAAGGTTCAGCTGTTTATTTTAATAACAAATTAATAAATTGAAAACAACTCAGAACATTTGAATCTATGTGTTAATTTGTTACATTTAGTTTTACAGAGTTAGGAAAGTAATGTTTAAGTCAAGCTTGATGCCTATAGTCTCTTCCACATGGTGAGGTGTACAGTTTATTAATTCATCAATGGTATCGGACTGGTATCAGGTATCGACCGATATGCAAAGCCCGGGTATCGGTATCGAGACTGGAAGTTGGACAGGTGCATCCCTACAAATTATGAGTGAGCGTGTGTTGACGGCTGACCAATTAGCAGTCCCTTTGAAAGATGGTACAATCTAAAACTGTGAGTTAAATGGTTACCTTTCCTTGTTAGTCCAACTCTGGGGTGATCACTTCAGGTTCTGCTTCCAGATTCGATGTATATATATATATATATATATATATATATATATATATATATATATATATATATATACATATGTATGTATATATATATATACATATATACATACATACATACATATATATATATATATATATATACATATGTATGTATGTATGTATATGTATGTGTATATATATATATATATATATATATATATATATATATGTGTGTATATATACAGTTGAGGCCAAAATTATTAGCCCCCCTTGTGAAATTAGACAAAACTCTTTATTTCTCTCTGGAAATTACCATTAACAACAAGTGCTTGTATTGCATTTGTTTCCAAAATGACAAAGACAAAATGTCCACTAAGTTTGATTAGAATATTTTATTGATACACTGAATTGAAACAAGAAAAGGCAAAAATGAGACATTATTAAAAATTATTAGCCCCCTGGCCATTAATAGTCAATAGTGTACCATTTCTGAGCCACAGCTGACAACAACCTCTTAAAGTAGTTCTTTACTAGGTTGGCACAGGTCTTCTGAGGGATTTTGGCCTATTCTTCCATTGCAAAGTGTTCCAGCTGGTCCAAATTGCGTGGTTTCCGAGCATGGACATTCACCTTGAGCACCCGCTACAGATTCTCAATAGGATTGAGGTCTGGGCTCTGTGCAGGTCATTCCAGGACCTTGGTTTTGGTATCCTTAATGAACTGTTGAACCAATTTCGATGTGTGCTTCGGGTCATTGTCTTGTTGGAAGACCCAGTGACCACCTATGGATAGACTACGAGCAGATTTCTGCATATTATTCCTCAAAATTTCAACATAATTTTCTTTTTTCCTGATGTCATACACCTGAACAAGGCTCCCTGTGCCCAAGGCTGCAAAACAGCCCCACAGCATGATGCTCCCACCACCATGTTTAACTGTGGGAACTGTGTTCTTTGGGTTGAAGGTCTCTCCCTTTCTTCGCCAAACATACGCCACATCCATGTGCCCAAACAGTTCCAGTTTAGTCTCATCAGACCAAAGCACAGACTTCCAAAACTCATGTTTACCTTTCAAATGTTCACGGGCAAACTTCAGTCTTGCTTTGATGTGCCGCTCTTTGAGTAAAGGGGTTCTTCTCAGACGATGGCCGTGAAGCCCATCACGATGAAGAGCCCTCACAACTGTGTTCCTTGAAACATCAACTCCAGAAGATGCCAGGTCAGCAACAGTCATCTTGGCAGATGTCTGGGGGTTCTTGCTGACATCTCTGATGATTTTCCAGAGTTTTTCTCTCCAGAGTTCTTGAAATCTTGTGCTTACGACCACGCCCAGGTTTGTTTCTTACTGAATTTGTCTCCTTGTACTTGGCAATGATGCAGCGTACAGCGGTTCTAGACACTATGAAACGCTTGGAAATGGCAGTATAACCTTCCCCCTTCTCCTGAGCCTCCACTATCTTCTTTCTGAGCTCAAAACTGATTTCCTTTGTCTTTGGCATGATGAGTAAAAGTAATCCCTCTCAATGTGCACATGTGCCCTGTTCCTTGGATTCCTTTTATGCTGATTTAATGCTCAGGTGTTGTCAGGAAGCCAATTGACTGCACAGGTGTGGTTTGAAACCTGATTGGTTAATTAGGTTTGTTTTGAAAATAAAAATTCATATGGGGGCTAATATTTTTGACCACCCCATTTTTCACTATATATGATATAAAGCAAGCCAAAAAATTTATTTTATATCCAAAATGTAGCAAAAGCTACTAAATGGCACTGGTGAATGTTTGATTATATCAAGTTTTATCAATGCTGCAAACATTGGGAAGAATTTTAGGAAAATGTTCCATAATTCCTGGGGGGCTAATAATTTTGGCCTCAACTGTATATATATACATATATAGATATATGTATATCTATATATGTGTATATATTTATATGTTGTCAGTCCTTTGGGGTCAAAAAGAAACAAACACAAGTCGTGTGCATTGTCATTTAGCATTGTTGGTACCCTACGCTCATGTCAAATGTGTGGTTTGAATGTCATCTTAAAACCTATGATGGATAATCTAAAAAAAGCTTGCTGATGGTTTTACCAGTAACTGTTGATGAAACAGCACACAGTTCACGCTGCTCTTGCAACTTTATCCGGTGATAACTTATCAGCTCACGATTGGTGGATTTACCACCTGATTGTAAATATTGGCATGTCTTTCTGAGATTGTGATGACTCCAAAGGTGAGTAGAGATAATCTCTTGTTGTTAAATGTACTTGTTGAGGAATTCCTGTCAGAAATGAAGGATGTATTTGGGGATGTTATTACACCCAAGTGTCACTATTTAATCCACTATGCCATAGGACCTGCACAGTGCCCTCACAAACAATCTCAACCTCTGTAGTGTATATTTTACAGACAAATCTATCCAACGTGTGTCTTAAGTAACAGCCAACAATGTCAAGTGTGCTGTCCGAGATGTCTTCGTCTCTTAATATCTTAAAAATTTCAAATGGCCACATCTTCAAATATTTTCAGATTTCCATGTTAGACGTTAATGGAAATCTTAGAAATCACACTTTCAGTATCTGTAAATAACTCAAAATGACCTTCAGCGTACATTCCTGTTTTTTCCATGGCTGGGCACATATGGAGCTTCACTGAAATAGCTCAACATTGCAGTCAACGTTGCAGCTGTATTGTAAGCAATAACCTATACAGTAATAACTAAATTGTACTTTAGATGTTTACATTTTTGTGTTCAGGACACCAAATCCCAGGCCTGGAGTGGCCTATTGGGAGAATCGGGAGAATTCCCAGTGAGATCCCGAGTCAAAATTATATTAATTTATTCCATATTAAAATTGATGTAGTCAAATCATTTGGCACATCCCATATACATAACCTCAATGTACTGCCAATTAAAATATATTAAACTCAACTAGTTGCAGTACCTTGTTTTCCTCGATTTCTGTACGTACCACATTGTTCTCATGCTGATCAAAACAGGCGTCTGCAGACAAAGTCAGTGACCAGTGAGACAACAGCAGCTCGTGAAGATGAAGAGACTAACTCATTTATTTTTAAAATTCTTTATTTGACTAATGGTTTATTGATGTGAGGTATTATTTAATTAAATTATTAAAACTACTATTGAACTATTCCTGCATGTATTCAATTTCCTCTACTGCTGAAACACTGGGCTGGTCTTGGGTATGAAACTCCAAGGCTGAACATTGGCTCCACTCTAGTCCTACTCAGGTTTTTTCTTGTTTAGGGCTTTAATGGCTTGAATTTCTTCGGCAATTATCTTGTTTTGGTGCTCCAGGGTGGTCACTCGGGTTTGCAGATATTGAATATACTCCTTCTTCTTCCTGCGACATTCACGGGCTGCCTCTCTGTGGGAAAGATAAGACATTGTTTGTTTTTCATGTTTTTTGGAGGCTTTTGGGAATGTTATTTAATTTAGATTCTGACTCTACCATCTATGTGACTCCAGATTCATCAAAGCATTGTTACCAAGCCTGAACAGGGATTTTTTTCAGCTGCTGCTCAGTTGTTTTCGTGGAAAAAAACTATAGTGCCACAACAGACCTTCTGTTCTCTAATACAGCATTGAAGGCTTTAATCTACAACATTTAAATATTCAAGACAAGTAGCATTTTAAAAAGAGGGTGATTTTGAACAGCTTTTGTATTGCTTTTGTAAAACCACTGCTGGCTGATCCGTTAATGTAAGATAAATTACTGTGCTAAAAACAAAATAAATGACTAAAAATAATAATTAAAAAAACTCTGCCAGAGTGTCTCCTTTGAGTCAATTTTGCTGGTCCCAAGCCCGGATAAAAGAGGAGGTTTAGAATTGTGACATTAAAAAAAACGTGCTGCTACTAAATGCAAATTAGGTGATAGCTGTTTTTTTCTCCTCTATATTTGTTTAATATTGACGGAAATTCGCCATCACAACAGATAACTTTAATCCCGGTCTTGGATACGATACACAAGAAGACACAGATTATCTTCCCGTTCATACCTGTTCTTTATCAGTCGGACTTCTTGTTTGCGAGTGACCTCCTTTGTGGCACCCTGGGTGAGAAGGGCAGGGGTAGAGGCCATAATCATCCCATGGGCCATGGAGCCAGCAGGGGCAGTCCGAAGCTGATATGGCTGAGCCCCACTGGGGGTGGCTAAAAAGTGCAGATTGAAGAAAATGAAAGTAAATGCTACTTTTAAATCTTGTTCATTTACTGTTGTGTAAGCACGGGCACTGGACTCACCTTGGACAACCATCGGGTTAGCCGGAACAAGTATCTGCTGGCCATTCCTTGTCTGTGCATATTGGAGGATCATGGCTCCAGGCTGGGCAGCAGCTGCTGTGTTGGTCTTCGTCAAAGTTTGGAGACTCTGGACCTGGTTTGTACCGCTATTGGCTAGTTGAATGGCTCCACCCTGTGTGAGTTCAACTGTGTGATTTAGAAAGGACAGAAACCTGTTAAATGAAGCTGATGTTCTAGTCTTACTAACTTTTAGTATGGTTGGATGCCAGTGCAACACAGAGCAGCAAACTGTCTTTTTCGTCTTCTTCTAATAATAATAATTTCCAGCAGACTGCACAGTAAGAGGGTCCTCAAAAGTTTTAAGTTCTTAATCCCAATGTGAGGGTTCTCTCCCCAGTGTCATCCTCTTCCGTGAAATTCAAAGTTCCTGCAGCAACATTGCATCTCGTGTTACTTGATAGGCATCGTTGAAGTCCTTTGATGACTCAGAACATAGAACTCCAGTCTTAAGTGGTTTCATGCAGTTACATGCAGGAGAAATCGGACTTTGAATCAAATTATCTCGATTTTACTCAGACTAACATGTTTGCGTGACACAAAAACAAAACCCAGACACAGAAAACCAAACCGTTTTCTTAAGGTCTTTGCACACTGGACGTGTTGCGAATATATGGTTTGAAAGTATGGATCATTTGGATGCCAATTGCGACACACCCTCCCATGCACATCAAGCGCGAAATGAAGAAATTAATAAACATGCAGCTGCTGCTGCCATGGAGACAGCAGTTCACTGAAAACTTTTTTGAAACTTGTTTTACATACACTATCACTCTGAAGCTCCATTGCAACCCCCCTACACACGTCTTGTAATTGTGTGTAATTGAGTTAGCCACCACCGTCATCAACAACACTCCTTCTGATTGGTTAGCTGTAAATTTGTCGGAAAAGGAAGCTTGGGGAAATCAACCACAATCCGAAAACAGTTGCAGTTTTGCACTGGGCCTATGTGAAAGCTGTGTTGATTGGACACATTTGAAATACTGTGACTAATTTGCACACCAAAAAATGTGTCTGGTGTGCAAAGACCTTAAGTCTGACTAAAATCTGACTTTTAACATGCATGCGAATGTAGTGACTGACTCCTACTACCATAAGTCAGTTCTTCTTTTTCTTGTCTTCTTCTTCTAATTATTATATTGTCCAGCAGGCTGCACACTGAGTGTGCCTGAAGCTCTCTATCACAGTTCAAAGCCATCCGCCACAGCTCCTTTCATCCCTCAGGAAGTGTCCAAACATGACACATGACATCGTTGGCTATGATTTTTTTTTTTTTTTTTTCCGGGCTGTGTAGACACAGAAAGACAATTTTCAAATCATATTTGTGTCACTCCAGGATGTGGTCCTAGATCACACATATGTCCAATATGTGGAGCTGCAATGTGAGTGAGAACCATCATATCAGAATCCATGGCTGCTGTGTAACAGGTGGCTATTTGGCATTTCCAAACTTAAGAGTGCTGGGGCCCACTTTGAAATCTGAAAATCCTCTAAATAATGACCCTGATCAAGACACAAGATTTGAAGCCTATATATATTATTGTTTTCATGTGAACATGGGGATACAGAAATCAGTCCACTTCACTTAATTACGCACGCATGTGGTTATTACAGCTGGGTTTCATATAATATTTGACAACAAAGTGCTCACTCTCAAATGACATAATTATCCACCAACATAAATAACTATTTACAATTTATTGAACTTAACAAATTATCATTGAGTGCGAATACTGAAATGTTAGGTCTGTGCTGACCAGTTGTTACTGGACACCCAACATCAACATGAAGAACAGTCATTTAAACACCATGGTTTTGTTTTATTCCTTACAGTTATTTCGTATTTAAAACTTAAATGCAAAACTGAAAATTAAAAACATATTTATTCATGTTTAATTACTTTCACGGCCCGGCCCGCAGTTTAAGAATTAATGCTTTATGTACATGTTTTTCTGTATTTTAATATAATGTTACACTAATTTACTTATATTTATACTCCCTATACTGAAAAGGAAATAAATAATAAAAGATAAACAGATATATTTGTATTTTATTTTAAATACTGTCACATAAATATCTATATTGTAACCGAAAAAAAATGTCGGAGTCGCACATGATTCAGTGGTTTATTGTAAGTGTGGTGAACTCCAACTGTTTTACGTCCATCAGTCTGGAAGCCTGGTCCTGTTGAAGACAGCGATGTCACATAGAATCAACTCAGTGTATGATTGTTGTTGATATGATGCAGTAAATACAGTCAAATGTCTGTAACTTACCCAGACCTCTCCTGACTTCTGACTGCATCAAAACTGATGGACGGTGAAGGGCTGGTTTGAAATAAACCAGGCCGTCCGTGGTCATCTGGTGGAGGTCTCTCATCTTGATGTGCAGTGCAGTTTGTAAATGATCCCACTCAGTAACAGTTTTACTCTTGTTATCTTCTGTCATCTGCCACAAACACGTTTTTCGGCACTGTGTTTTCTTTTCTTTGATAACGTAGATTCGCCATCGTCTCCGCTACAACGTCCTCCTCAGTCACGTGACATAATTTCTTCTTCGTTGATGGAGTTGGCTTTCCCAGCGCGACATATGTACTGTATGTTTGTCTGCGTGAGGCTCCTGTAGGAACATGGTGTGTCGCGATTGTGGAGGACTTTGCGGTAGCGGGTCGTGATTATATTATTATAAATGGCTTTTTCTAAGAAAAAATGCTAATATAGCCCCAGAAATACCACAAACTGTAACTTTAAACCAGTCTTTATAACTTTAACTTACTGTATTGGCCACTGCTGGGGTGGTACATGGGCGTGGGGACAGGTGTAGGAGTCGATAGATCCTTTTCCTCCTGGGCACGAGGGTCAGGTGGCGCATTGGATAAAAGGTCGTTCAGAATTCTCCTGTTACAATAAACAACCATTAGAGTTTCTTACAAAAACAGTTCATATGCATCAACCAATCAAATCAGAACATATTGAAAAAATCTAGTTGGGCAAAATAGATAACTAGAACAGGAGTTGCAGTGGCTACTGTGGTTGGGAATTGCAACCTGGCATTCATATGTGCAAGGCAGATTGTGTAGGGTGCCCTCACAGAAAATGAATGAGGGAAGTCCCCAAAAGTGATCCCTTGGGGGAAGAAGAAAATGGAGATAAATAATGATTACAAAGAAAGCAATAGGAACTTCCTGCCACTTGGTGCAAGAGCATTTTGTCCTAAAGAGTTACCTGTATGAAGGGCGCCATGACATGGTCTCTCTATTCCTCACACTGTCTATTGAGTCCTGTGATTCCTCACTTTGAGCTGAGATCTGGAATAAACAAATAAATAAATATGTCAAATAAATATAATGCAATAGCTGGACTATGCTACTCAAAACTGAGCTTGTGCACATGTGTCAAGTACTCGTAAAGCCTGGACCTGTTGACCCTGGATGATACAGTGGTCCTGAACCATCTGTTCATTTGGAAGTTGAGCCAGCGTAACAGTGGGACTTGTTGCTGAGGTGTGGTTTGTTGATACCTGAAATTCAAAAGAGATAAGACCATATGTGACCAGCCATGAGTATAGAAAAAGTTTTTTTTACAGAATATGCAAGTTGAAATCATGACGAAGCCACTCCATGCTTCAAATCACAGTATTGTGGGTCTTAAAACCATGAACTTTGTATTTGAATTTGGTTTGTTTTATCGCCGTGAACCGATTCCAATTTGGGTATGGTGATGCCACAGCAGAGTGCTTTTGTTGTTTTTTGGCTGCAACGTCACAAAGGAAACATGGCTACTTTATATTATATGCAGGCACTGCTGTGGAGGCTTGTTAGTGTTACTGCCCCTTCAAGAAGCCGCAATGCATTTTCATCATCGAATGAAGATGGACAAGGAAAGACAAATTTGCAGAGAACTAAATCGTGGCAGTACTTTACAAAGACAGTTGCCTCTGGTCATGCGCACGCCGATCTCACTTCTGCTATGCTACGGAAATACTACGGAAGAAGAAGCCGCAATGTGTAACTGCAAACTTTCTCCAGAGCTTATGCATATGGAGGACGAAGCATGACTGCATGACTGTGTTTATTTCAGACGGATCACTGAAACTTTGGAGCAGCTTAAGGATGACTGAAGTGTGAGGGGAGAGACCAGAGCCAAAATTGGAGGCCTGTATAAGAAGGCCCTGAAAGCTAAAACCAATTTTGGCCTCCTGTGCTGTGAAGCACTTTTCGAGCCTTGTGAGTCAGTGGCCAGGAGTTCACAGCTCAACACAGCTGGACTGAAAATGCCAGATGAGCACAGGATGACAAAAACGCAGCTAAAAATGATTGGGGACGTCTTCAGCGACTCTCCCTGTAACACCATGCAGGACATAGCCGCACGTTTGTCTAAACTCCATCCACACACTTTGCCCATGCAAGTCCTTGGGGATATTTTGGATAGTCTGGACATTGGCAGCCAAATGAGGAGCTTCATCAGCGCCAACCCGGAGAGGAAGGCCACATTTGGAGTTGTGTGCTTCAGGCGGTAAGAAATTCTTATTTCTCAAATGCTGCCGCTGTGCAGCACGCCTTTACGCACCACAGTTACATGGACAGCTGTGACAAATCGTTTACTGTTGCCATCGCCAAGATGATCAGCACCATGGACAGTTCTGGTTCCATTATACACAGGATGGCGCCGTTGTGTGTTAAGATGTTTGCAGGCTTAATTAATGTGGCCGATTCAGCTCTGAATTACCTGTGAATTGAAAGTCCCATATGGTTTTTAATTGAGAACTGGCTAACGACTTGTTTGATCAAATGATTGTATTATAAGCTGTAACAGGAGTATGTGAGCATCTGCTAATAATATGAATAACAAACCAACCTGATGTGCTTGAATAATGTGTGACTGACACAGCTTTGGGTATGAAATATTGACTGTGATGCTAATGATTTAGCAACTAGCTGAGGTTCAGCAATGAACACTACACCATAGAGTCGCTTAAAATGTGTTTTATTTTATTCAATATTAGAAATACGTATATATATATATGTATATATATATATATATATATATATATATATATATATATATATATATATATATATATATATATATATATATATATATATATATTTGATCCTTCATATATCATTTTATTTTTCCTCTGGGAACTCCCCGGGACCTCATCATAGAACCCTCGGGGTCCCTAGACCTGGTATTGATAACCATTGTTCAAACTACTACAATAGTTTCTGTCCTGTGGGCTAACAGATATCAGATGTCACTGACAGCGAGACCAGGAGGGGGTTGGACTATGTTAATGTGATGATATGGTTATTGGCTCCCAGATGGGGTAAATATTTGAGGCTAAAATTCTCCCAAAACCAGGTTATTGGTTATTCCATGGCTAGGCACATATTGTCATGTGACACTTGGCATAAAAACTATATTAAAACCTGACTGAGTACAATTTTCTGCAACTAAATAAGGACAGGCTGTTGCATTAATCTTACCTGGGCTAAATTTGCAATCTGCTGGCTCTCAGTCTTTGTCATAGCAGTCTCCTGTCCTTGATGGTTGAGCTGAGGATGGGTATTTGAAGAGAAACAGATATAAATGTTCTGGGGCTGCATCGACAGTATCTGTCATAGTAGGAGCTAGTGATCCAAGATCAAGACAAGACCAAGACTTTCAAAGGGGAACCTGTGATTAACAGTGGGAGGGGGAAATGCCTTGGACATGATGATACAGCATTGTGTAGTGACTCACAAATCATCTCAATAGGCAATTTGACCTTGTCATCACGCCGTGTTATCATCAGCCAGTTATTGTTTATGTTGCTGCTGCTTGATCATTACTCCATCTTTTACTGTTACCGTACTGTTAACTACATTTTCTCAGCCCTTTGGTGAAACGTTGCTGTGTTACGGGGTGCAGCAGCTCCGCGAATGATCACAAAGGGATAAAGAAACCCACAATAGAGTTAGTTTTGCGTCGTCCAATGGAGGTACGTGTACAAAAGATGTGTATATACATACATCCTAGCTCCTTTGGACAACTTTCATATGAAGCATAATGGAGACGTGAGAAGCATCATCATCTTATCCGAGAGCTGCCTTTATACCTTCAAAATCATATTAATTATATCTGAATAATATTAATAACATTTTAATAACAATAATATATCTGGACTCCACGTAGCTCCACATACTCTAATCTGAATGTTCACACTGTTTGCCGGTTTTAAGATTTGAAGTTCCTGCACCCAGCCGTTAGTGAACTGTACAAAAAGTGGTCATCAAGACAAAGTGCTATTTGAAAAACATAAATATAAAGACCATTTACATCACAAACAAGGTAAGCAAAGATGTCTGCTGTGCACGGTCCAGTCAGTGTCTCCCCCTTCCCTTTATTGTTTTTAAGCATCCTCATCAATTCACTGTGACAACACAGCTTTTGTCGGCGATGAACGTTGGTTTCCAAGCCCTGTCACCAATTTTTGCGCACTATATAGCATAAATAATATTGGTCGGACTCTTTCAACGGTAAATGACCTACCTGCGTAGATAAGGCTCACGGGTTCAGTGGAGTCGTCTCCCTTCTTAAAACTTATTTGCCGTGTTTAACAGCAGTTGGCCTTCCCTTGGCTTGTCCTTTAGCTTGACCAAATTCGGAGGTCACCATTAGCCTGATGTCATCACTTGCACATAATGCCATCATACCACCTCATGGCCTTTTATCCTGTCATCTTATTCTTCTTACTTGCAATTGTATTCTTTTTACAACGTTACTTCAAAGCATTTATAAGAATCCCATTGTGTTCTAAAGTCTGACGAGGACTGGGAGGACTGGGAGCCAATGCATAGACATATATTGTATTATGGATGTATTATCTGTTCCTTTCATTTCTTCTTAACAACTGTTCATCTCATCTATGTCAAACTTGGTAAGAAAAATGCTAAGATGTGGGCTGCTTCTATAAAAACAAAAAACATACAGCCCCATAATATGACTCAGTTAAAGCTGTGTATTAGTCTTCAGGCAGACTGGCAAATATGGGCACAAATGGATGATCACATGCATGAGAAGCCAAAGCCATAAACCTATAGCTTTAGTTTTGGGTGGATTTTATTGTGCAAAACACTTTGTGCTATACTAATAAGTGCTTGATGCTTTGATTGATTGATGGTTGCTACTTTACGATGTGTTTTTTCCAAACCACCTGCTAAGTTGTGATATAAAATGCATCTTTGTGCAGCACAGGAATGTTGCCACAAACTGCTATGCTGAGGAACATGAGCATTGTGTGAATTGATTGACGTAAATACAGCGTAATAATGCTGTTACTTCTGTTTATTAACCTTTTTATGGTCTGTGCTTATTGAAGTACTTATGTAGTATATATAAAATGAAATATAAAATGATTTTTATCAGTTTCAGACAGATACCAATGATTAGTATAGGGACATAAAACAGTCTCCATCCCTGATTGTGGGGTAGAAGGATATGTAATACATAACTTGACCACCGAGTGGCAGTATAGGTTTATTAATCTCTTTAGAGCAGCAGGCACAGCAAAAAAAACAAAAAACATTACTGGTGTGAAAAGGAAACACTCACTCTTTCTAGTACACACATTCATCGATGTTCTTTATTTGGACTGTGTGTGTGTGTGTGTGTGCTTTAGTTAGGGTCAAGGCCAAGATACACATTATACGTAAGGTTAAAGGCATAGTTCAGATTTGTTTTCAGTGTGGCTGCATGTTGTATTCACTCATAGCACTGGCTGTGCAATGCTTGAGTACATCCAGCAGAACATAAGGAAAAGCAACATATTCTTAAGATATTATTTTGGCTTCTCCCTGTGGCAACTCCTAAAGGAAGCTGGACGAAAAATAAAAAGCTTGGACTTGATTTTATTTTTAACCATTTGTTAAATGTGTCCCTGCTGGCAGCTATGTTTTTACAAAGTGTGAGCCTCAATGTTTTGGGCTGGTTCCCGGTATAAACAGTGTTGACAGCACAGTCCGTTTCATTTGTCCGTGTCTTACAAAACTATAGTTTTATACAAAGTCTATAGGCTTCAAAAACTTATTTCCAGTTACATCAGGGTTACCCCTTTCCAGGTCAGGGCCAGAAAACACATTTTAGTTCCAAGAGATTACAGCAGTTACACTGAGGGAACATTTCTCAACGACATTTCGCCAGGCAATGCAGTTGGGAATGCTGAGTCATCTTGCCGTGATTGTGTCTGTCTGCCTATGATGAAATTGGCTGGAAAATATTGCGTCAAATTAAAAGCAGCTTCATGTTTGTGATCTGCAGGGTGTAGATGATAGGCTGTCACTCAAAAGGCTGCCCTATCATCTACAATATGGTAAAGGATGAGAGCGGGCCTCATGAGCGTAAAATGATGTATAGCCTGGAGACACTGGCACTGTCTAAAAGACAGAAGACGGAGCTGGAGGTGGCAGAGCGGAGAGACCAGGATTAGAAACGAACATATTCAAGGGGCAGCTCAGGTTGAATGGTTTGGAAGTAAAGTATTAGCGATAAGCTTGAGATGGTTTGGTAATGAGCAGAGGCATAGTGATAATATTGGACAAAGGATGTTGAAGGAGTTACCAGGCAGGAGGAAAAGAGGAAGACCACACATAAGGTTTATTTATGTCTTTAAGGACAACATGAGGACAGCTGGTGTTACAGGAGGACAAAAGGAAAAAGGTAAGATGGAGGTAGATGATCCGCTGCGGCGACCCCTAAAGACAGAAGCCGAAAGACGAAGATGCATAAAATGAGGCCCCAACGCAACATGAGATCATATGCACATCGTATGTTCTGCATGTAGTGGGAGGGGTTGATCTCGTTTACATGCCTATGAATAAACCCAATGGCTCAATCCTGATTTTGATACTTAAAATGCAATGGGAATATGGGGGTAAGAAGGTTAGATCTTGGTTGCAGTGTTGCCGTAGCTTAGATGTGGCCTAGATCTGACAGCAGCTGATCTCATGAGTGGTGTTCTAGTGGTGGCGATGGCAGCTGAGAATCTACCCAGTTTGTGTCAGAAGTGCCAGCTTCCTCTGAAGACCTTGTTCCTTAAGAGCTCCCTGCTGTTGCAGGTTCCACGTGGCCTGCCTGTGCTTTCTCTGCATCTCCTCGCACTCCTTCTCATGTTCCTCTAATTCATGCTGCAGCAGCTCATGCTTCACCGTCACGTCCCTCAGCTCATCCGTGATGACCTTCATGCAAGCTTTTTTCTTAACAATGTCCCCCCTGTGCTGGTTGTAGTCGCGCATCCGTCGGTCAAGATCAGTCAGCTTGAATTCAGATTTCTCCACAGAACTACATAGAGATTCATTCTCCTGCTGAGCTGCCGAAACGTCTTTGTCCACTTGAGTCAGCAGCTTCTGTAGCTCAGCCACTTTCTTCTCCAACGCCTTCTCCTGCTTCATCGCGTCAGTCTGCAAGGTAGAGAGTTTGTCCGACACAGCTCTGAGAGTGGCCTTATGTTTCTGAATCAGGTGGTCAGCATTACTTCTAAACTGGTCCTCATGCTTTTTGACCAGTTCCCAATGCTTTTTCTCATCTGCATTGATCTTCATCTGATACTTCTTGCAATACTGGTCCTTCATTTCTCTGATTCTCTTGTCATAGTCTTTGTTCAGCTCCAGCAGCTCCAACTGATGTTTCAGTATGACCTCCTTGACACTGGTTTCTTTCATGACTTTGTCCCTTCTCTGATCCTCAAGCATATTTTGAATGATCCTCTGGAGCTCAAGCTCCGACTCTGTTTGCTGTTTTTTGATCAGCGATGCAGAGGCAGAGACTTCCATCTTCACTTCTGAGACTGCGCTGTGCTGCTCAAACTCGGCGTGTTTCACTTTCGTCTCGTACTTCCCGATCTCCGTTCGGTGATGCTTGTCGGCCTCCTTGCGCTCTATATCTTTGAGGCACAGCTTTGCTTTCGTCTCCTCCAGGTCCCCACTGCACATTTCCAAGAAGGAATTCAGTTTGTCCACATCCAGCTGGAAGTATGTCCTCTCCCGACGCTCCTTCTCAAGCTCCTCCTGGAGGTAAATAACGTACTTCTTCAGCTGTTTCTCTGACATGTCCTCGGGGGACATCTTGTCCAGCTCGGCAAACGAGATTGCATCCTTGCCCTTCTTGCCTTTACCTTTGGGCATCGTCAAACAGCAAAACCTGTTCTTTTAAAAAACTCTGATTTGAAAGTTAAATCCTTTGTCGTTCAGCAGGACTTTACCC
Source organism: Solea senegalensis (assembly GCF_019176455.1). Lineage (NCBI taxonomy): Eukaryota > Metazoa > Chordata > Actinopteri > Pleuronectiformes > Soleidae > Solea > Solea senegalensis. The sequence continues at coordinate 22,404,463 of NC_058032.1, forward strand.
GAACCCTTTTCCGTTAATAGCCATAATATTATTTAAAACTTACAATGAGAGGCATGATGTCATGATTACATCATGACATCAAAGGTAATTATATAAGGACAATTTACTGTATCTGTTACAAGGCCCACTTTATTTTGGTCTTCTTGTTTGCTAGATGAGCTACTGTGAACTGTCAGTTTGACTAGTTTAAGGGGAACTTAATGAACCCTTTTGGGTGTATCTTTGTAGCTTCCTGAGTTTGAGCTAAAAAGAAATCCACGATTATCGATCAATGTTTACAAACGGGCAAAATCCCTCTTAACTTTGCGTGCGTTAATACTACAGTTTCATTGATTGACAACCAGGGAGAGTGAGGTATAGGTAGGATTAGCATAACATTTGATAAACTGACATATGCTCACATTTGCACTATACTATATATACATACCGATTTACAATAACTATAGTGTACATATTGTAAATACATTTGTATTGCAAAACCAAATAAATACTACAGTATTTTACGATGTCACACAAACACATGTATATTATATGAAGTACAGAACACAAGTATATTATCAATGTCTGGGAAAGAAAAAACAAGATGCACATCAAACATTATAACAGTGCCTTACTGTTTCATGACACATTGCCCTCTATTATCACGCAAATGCAATGTCGAAGGTTGACCAGCAGATGTCGCCATGTTTAATTGTATCAAATTCTTTGAAACAGTGAACCATTTCAACACAATTGACAGCCACGACTGTCTGTCTGGCTGCACACACCTCATTCCAGGTGCCATGCTTAAGTGGAAGAGGGTGATGTGATCCCTCTGCATCTCTCTTTTCTTCTTTGTTGGCATGTATTCTCCTACTTTCCCTGGTCTAAATTGCTCTGTGTACTATTAAAAAAACACATCCAGAATAGTGAATAAATAACACACATTACCATAAAAACAAGCAGACTGTAAATGTAGATTCTGAATCTTTATTGTCAGAAAATTACAGGATTGGGAATACAGGATTGCATTGTGTAACTGTTTATAGCATACCTCCTGAATTAATTCAATTGATCTAAAAACAACAACCCATTGCTTCTATGTGTCTTTACCCCTTTTTCATTCTTCCTCATGTCTGGCAATTTATCACTTCTTCCTCTTGTTTCTTTCTCACGTAGGACATCCCTCAGGTTTCTCCATCACTTCTACAAACTCCTAAATTGTACACATTCATCACACACTTCTGATTATACACAAGCTTAATTATAGTATGGTAATGTTACATTGTGTTGTTCACCACAGCAGTTTATTGGATTTTGCAAATTGGCAAAATTAGTGGTTTAAACACGTGCATTTATGGCAAATTTTGAAGCTTGATATACACACACTCCATCCCTAGATACTGCCCTTATAGTTTGTATCTTTCTTATAAAAAACAACAGGGTTTTGGCAAACACAACCAAAACACCAAACAATTGAAAAACTGGATTGAATTGTTCCACTATTCATTTAGACCACACAAACAAAACCTAACCCTTAACCTTAACCATACCCAGTTAATGCCTAACTCCAACCTTAACCTACCACAATTCACATCTTAGCCCTAAATTTAACCCGTTCTGTAGAAATGGGGGTTCTGCCTCATTAGGACCAGGTTTTCTTAGTGTTTATGCAAGAAAAAGTCAAATAACAAATACACACACACACACACACAAACATACATATTTGCCCAACTAATCCTCTACATTGTCTTAACCTGATCCATAAACAGTTAATGGCTAACCCTAATCTCTAGTCACACATTTGCAGAGATTGACTGACAGAAATAAAATGCTGGAACACATGCAGGTACGTTCAGGACTGTAAAATCCACCCTGAAAGTTCCTGTAATTCACAAAGTATTATCCCTCGAACAGGAACCATTTTTGGGCCAAAAAACTCTACCCAGTACTTTCACTTCCATTTAGTGCCTGGTTCATGCAGAGGAGAAATCACATTGTTCCTAAAAAAATTTCCTGGTATTAGTTCCTTCAGGTGAAAACACACCAACAGTCAAATCCCTAACCGTATTTCACATTTTAATCCATCAATCTAGAAAGAGCCTTAGAAATGAAGTTTTGCCTCATTAGGAACCGGATCTAATCCCCATGAGGACTACTGGTCCTGACAAAGTCTGTTTTATACCAGGAAAAGGTCCTTAAGAAATAACTTGCTCACTCTGTGTATGTGTGTCAATGTGATAATATAACACATACACTAACTGTGTGCTGCTTTTTCTTTTGCAAAGTCCACTTAAAAAATAAAAAAAAAACCTTAAGGACACATCAACCTTGGTTGTACTTTCCTGCAATAGCAGTTTCCTATTAATGAATACATTATCCTTCCTGTGAAAAATGACTCCCTTAAATAAAAAATAAATACAACAAGAAATGTGATTTCAATTTGTGGAAATACCTGAGTTGACCCTTCCATTCATTTCATCCACTTTCCCTCCAGTGGCTTTACTACAAAATCACACAGACACGAGTCATACTTGTGGTGGCTGATAGAGGGCGCTGTCAACAAAATCCAATCCAATTTATGTATAAAGCACATTGTTGACCAATGTGCAAATTACGTTATTTTTAAGTAATGTAATTTTAAGTAAAGTAACATAATTATTAAGTGTTTTTTTTTATTATGCACGGATACACCTCAACTTGGCAAACTACAGCTAAGGACTGCATATCCTGCCGCGTGGCAGACGCTACCACAGAGATCTACGCCAGACACAAACGCTGACAAATCTATCACCTTAAATTGCTGCTTTGCATATGAATAGAGACATGTTCATCAGGCAAGGTGAATCCATCCGACACCTTCCATAAAGCCGTGTTTAAAGGTGGCACATGAGGGAGACAGACAGACAGAGAGAGAGAATGTGAGTGAGTGAGTGCGGGCATAAAAACTGACATTGTAAGGACCAGTAGTCCTCATGGAGACCAAAATCTGGTACTAATGAGGTGGTTAAGTTAAGTGCTTTGAATTCTGTTTAGTTTAAGTTTAGGCTTAGGCATTAACTGGGTATGATTAAAGTTAAGGAAAACACTTTTGTTTTCTTTTCTTTTAGGCCAGTGATTTTAGTGAGTGAGAAGTTTGTATGTGTTTATATTTATTTTTTGGGTTTTTCAGTTTCATATTTCTATAAATTGAAATCCATCCCATCATTTCGATTCCATATCATCAAAGTCGAACACACCCATTTATATACACACCCATTTATATATAATATATATATACACCAATGTATATATTTATATATATATATATATATATATTATATATATACATTAAAACTAGTCTATACCATATAATGTCTAATGTTTGTGAGTGGTCTTCTTTCTTGTCACTCATTATCCTCCCACTAGATGGAGCTCTTCCTTTTCCTTTGAACCTCCTCTGAGCTCTATCCCTTCCCTGTGGATGTGGCTGCCACAAATTTGTCCAAAGCATATGACGAGTAAGCAGCGGAAAAAGGATGGATACGATCCCTTGATATCACCTATTTCTTTAACTGCAACCTCCTTTCCAACTGGCACTGGCGTGTGCCTCATGTCTTGCACATGCCTGTGCTTTCATTTAGCGGGATTGCATTTACACCTGCTGTTCAAATGCATCCCCACTTACATTCCCCTTCTTTTCCCCTTCAGCAAAGCCTCAGCAGATTGCTGCACACAGCTGTTGTCATTTTCCATTTCAACGCCAAGAGCAACGCATATGCAGCAAGTTTATTTATTAAGTACAGTCTGCACACCTCCTCTGATTCATAATTGATCATCAGGACAATTTGGACTCCATATATCCAAAAAAAAAAAAAAAGAAACTTTACAGCTCCACAAACTGTGCTACCATCTGTAACTGGTGCTGAGTCAAACAAGCAGCTGAAGGGATATTGTCCAACACTACTGCTGCAGACATCTGAAAAATACTGAGTAAGTGTTTGGCAAATAGTAGCAAATGCTGAATTATTTGTCTCCATGGGCACAGAGCTCCGATAGATGACGTCATGAAATCCCTTCATGCAGGAGTCCGAATTTCAACAATGCCATTTTGGCAGGAAGCTGTGCTTTTCAAATCTATTACAGTAATCTGCCTGAAGTAGAGATGGTGGATAGCTGTCGGGTCCCAGGACGTCAAAACTGTCTCGTAGAGCAATTAACCAGATCACCAAAGAGCTCAAGAGATGATGCTGCCCTAAAACACACTCGCAGGCAAAAGGAGTGAGGATTATGTACAGGCAATGGATTCTGCTTTATATCAATTGATCAGAAAGTTCAAGATGTCTGGATACTGCAGGTCTGGAATAATGTCCACTGCAGCTGTTTCCATACTCCCAAGGCAACGCCTTCTAGCAAGAAACAATGCTGTTTACCTCTATAGACATACTGTATATACTAGACAACACATAAATCAGGCATGTGAGACAAAAGAGCATTTTACCGGATATCCACAGATCCAGAGAGATGATGGGGGTCTGCACAGCAACATTACTGCAGCTAAATGCCATGTTATGCTAATGCTATCTTTGGCCATGTAGACTCCAGAGTTGAATGTTTGTCACAAAGCCAGACTGCCAGCATTTGTTTCCCTCAAGGCTCTTGTAAACTCTCAGTGACTCTAGAGTATGAGGAAGGGAAGTCAATCAGGAAGTTGAAGATTTCAGGATATTGCAGGTCTGGAATAATGTCCTTTCTGGCTGTTTTCAAACTTGTGAAAAGCTCGCCAGGGGCATTATACGGATCAGATATATTCAGACGGTAACGCTTTGTGATATTTCAGCCGTTCTCCATGGATTTAAAGTGAGCAGTGAACTCTGACAGCTTGAAACTAGCACCGTTCATCTTTGCCGAAGCTTTTCCTACCAACATGGCAGTGTGAACAAAATGAATCATGTAATGCCCAGGGCCCTATAGGCACGTATCCCTCAAAATTCTACATAGCAAATTGTTCAATAAAGTTTTTTGCTATGGTGACATCATTTATATGCATTCCACAGTTCCCACTCTGAAGCCTCTCAAATCTTTGGCAGTTTATCACTCTGCCAGGATTTATAACCAAGACTATTTTTGGACACTGCAGGAACATTGCAGGAACATTGGATGGCAGTGTTTGGTAATTGGCCAGTAAGTACTCACTCACTCACTCATCTTCTACCTCTTTATTCTCCATATGAGGGCACTGGTGCCAATACCAGCTGACATAGGGTGGACACTCCATTTTCTACTGCTTTATCCTCCACAGGAGCGTCGCAGGGGTGCTGTGCCAATCTCAGCTGACATAGGGCGATAGGCGGGGTACATCCTGGACAGTTCCCCAGTCCATCACAGGGCCACATAGAAACAAACAACCATTCAATCATACACTCTCACTCTCACGCCTATGGCTAATTTACCTAACCCCCATATTTCATGTTTTATGGACTGTTTGAGGAAGCTGGAGAACCCGGAGAAAACCCAGGCACACACAGGGAGAACATGCAAACTCCATGCAGAAAGGTCCAGTACGAGCTTTGGATAGAATTGAATGCAGAATTATTACTTACCCACACTTCTGCTATACAGCGCACCAGGTTACAGGATTATCTGACTCTCTAAAACTTGCTTTTGAATATGCACTTCAAAAATATGCACTTCAAAAATTACATTACCGAAAGTGTTCTTTCTCTCAGCTGTTTAAATGTGTTTAATAGGGTGTGAAGATCAATCACATCCAGCATGTCACTGTGAGCAGTCACTTGTGCCGAGTGTCCTTTATGCGTCATGGTGCTGTGCAGTCAGGTCTTCAGCTGATGTAGCGCAAATAAATACGGGCATAGATTTAGTCTTTCCACCTCCAATTCAGACTGCATGTTTATATAACCAACATGGAAGGTCTTTGTCAATTTTGTAAGGATAAATAATTATGAAAGATAGCAAATATACTACGCTATTAAATTCACCCTGGCTTAGTCTGTTGCACGAATGTCAAACCCGGATTTACTGATGCAGAAATGGAGAGGATGTGTGTCACCAAGCGAAAAATAGCTTATAATGGAAACTTATGAAGATATTAAACACTTGATACTTAAAAAAAATACCTTACTTTCACTTTTACTAAGATCAAAGAAAAAGTCTGACTGGACTGCGGACGACTGAATGTATAAGTAGCCCAATATAAATACTTACACAACCATTTTATACCGTTCTGTACTGTTCTATATTGTAAACTGAGGTTGGATACATTGGGATTTCATGTAAAAAAGCAGAGGTGCTCCACTGACTTCATCATATTTGTAATTTAAAAAGTTATCCCACCTCACAGTTTAATAAAAAACAAAAAAAAAAAAGGTCACTCTGCAGTGTGAAATCGCTTTCATGTCTGCCCTGGAGGACGTCAGTCACGTGACCAATCACACAGAAAACTGTAACACATGAGTTTTCCTACTGTGACTGTAAGAGAATGTGGTTATGGCCAGTAGGGGGTGCTATCGGGTGTTCTGCAAACAGTGACTGAAAAGACGTTACCTGCATTAAAACCAGCTGAATGACAGATAATTTTTCATGCATCGATATGCAGCAATATCACATATACATGATAACTGATTTTATCACATACAGTTTTGATAGAGCATTAAATTGTGCCTTTATTTAAATTTTCCACTTGCACACAAGAAAATGCAAAAATAATAATGTAGTCCCTGTCAGCTCATCTGTAGTGAGTTCACAGCTCTGTGCTGTGCGATGAATAACTATGGATACGATCACCGAATAAGTAATCAATAATCTCATGCAGGTACGTGTCTTGTCAGAAAGTTTGAAAGTTTGAAAGTGTCAGAGCTTCATCATCTAAAATAAAACCACCTTTACCACCTCATCTCAACAATGGCACAGATATATGGCTGTAAAAACGGTTTAATCAAGACTAATCGGAATTAAAATGACATTGAACCACATGTAATCTTAAAAAAATGATCATGAATAACATGTAAAACATGTTTATTAATGATTGGCAGGATTAACATATCCTGTTGCTTAGCCTAGTCTGGACCAGGTTAACCGCAGCGAATAAATCGCCATGGTAACTCATGCGCCATTGCTTTCACGCAACCAACTTGAGGCTATGTTAAGCCAGGATAAGCAACATAGCCCGGGTTAGGGCTGGGGTTAAACACAACAAATCTAAAAAGGCATCATTGACTAAAACTAGACTAAAATGCTCAGACTTTTAGTCGACTGAAACTCGACTCGACAAAAAGAGTATTAATGTTTTTGCCTAAAACTAATAAAAATTAAAATGACAGTTTGACACAAAGACTAGACTAAAACTAAAATCAAATGCACAACAACACTACTTGCCAGACTTAATCAGGCCCTGGGGGTTGCCCTTTAGCTAATATGGTGTGGGTTTTAACCAGTATAATTTAACACAGTCAGATTTTATGACCCTGATTTTGTAAGCACTATGGCTAATCTAATTTTATTAAATTAGACTTTCCATTACAATAACACATAAAATGGGGCTTGAAGATAACATGTATTTGATTTATAACTAGTTGGAGTTTAAAACTGTACAGCGGAAATAAACTTGTAGTTTCTGCAGTGGATTCCCAGAATCCACTGCAGCTTGCACAGAAGATAGTTTCCTAATTATGTAGGCTGTGATCAGTTGAGGAACAACTGATCCTCAACTGATCCCCCCCCTCCCGGAAAACTAACCAAATTTGAATGATTAAAAAAATAGGTGTTTACAAAAAATTGTTTATTGCATATAAGTGATGTCACCATAGCAACAAATATAGTAAATTGACCGCAGGTGTGCGAGTGGATGGTTGTTTGTCTCTGTATGTGGCCCTGTGATGGACTGCTGATCTGCCCAGGGTGTACCCCACCTTTCACCCAATGTCAGCTGAGAGTGGACCCTCATGTGGAGGATAAAGCAGCAGTAGATGGATGATGTTGCATTCTCTGCTCTGAGGCACTGTGGGGCGTGTCCTCTGAAGGAGCTGAACTCACTGTATATGCTTTATTGGGTCGGCCAACCTCGCTGCATCGCGGAGCCCTATTGTAGACGTATGTGGACAAAAATCCTAAACAGAACAGAGGAGATAGAACTGTTGTTCTCTCTTTGTCATTCTTGTCTCTCCGTTCCTCCTCTCATCCCTACCTTCCTGCCGTAAAATCCAGTGTCTTCTCAGCCGTGTGTGATTGGCTCTTGCAGGGTTGATTGCCTCTAATTACTCCAACACAGTGCTGAGAAAACCTCTGGCACAAACAGGGGCACAGATGCACATGTTGATGTGATTGAAAACAGTTTTGCACCTGCATTATGTTAACACGAGGACCTCCCAATCCCCATATGCTCAATTCCTCAGGATTTGAATGAGTAATTTAACATTTCAAAGTCATCTTCAGTGTCCAGACAACAGTAGGTTGTTTGAGTGACCTCAAGGAACAGAAGACATCAATATTAAACAGAAGCAACAAATCAACAAAGGAGTTTATTTGACATTTTAATTATATAGCCTATAGTGTTTATTGTCAATGTGACATAATGGCCTTCTTAATTATTATTAAATAATTATTATTCATTGTTTGGTGTTATGCTACATTCTTGCTAATGTCACAATAAGTCATATGAAGCTTTGCAGAGATTTTAAGAGCCTCAAAGCTCTCAGCGTCTTACCATTTTTATGAATTCAACCTGGCAGAGGAAGAAGAGAAAGGGAATAATCAAGTTTAGGTTTGTGTCTGAATTACTCTTGTCTTAAATTGTGTTTAATGGCAGCGTTTTATTGTCAATGTTTGAATTAAAAATATAAATCTGCACTGAACCAGTCAAGGAATCATTGCATATAAGATGATATTGTTTTTCCTCATTTTAATGAGCAAAACAACCCAAACTGTGACACAACATCGAATGAATACATTCTATGTTATTTTAAACTAGTTCTATGACATACAAAATATCAGTGTATTAATCTCTCTCTGTTTGGAGTTTAGTTTCTTTAAGGAAATGTGAAAGCACACTTTCCAAGTGATGAACTGAACTGAACTTTAACTTGTTTCTGTAAAAGCAAACAAAAACATTGTCATGTGCGTGGAAGGGATTACTCATTTAGACTCAATTCAATTGTGGTTTCAGTGAAAGCATCTGCAAAGAGTCCATGATCCTCTAAATTCACAGGAAACAAAGCTTCTGCATTTCATCTATAGGGGCCAATATTTCAAAAAATATTGCAATTCCATAGCATTATTTTGGTTGGATTAAAGGGCAGTTCATGGCCTAGTAGAAAGGGACCTTGCCTTCAAAGGCTGGGGGAACTCGCAATTCTTGCAAGATTTTCCCCAAGAAATTCATTTAAATTCAATAAAGTGTTAAAGTGTTTTAAACAGAACCAAGTAGAAATGTAAAGCACTGAAAGGTACATCGTGTTAGGCCACACGTCCTGCTGAAACCTGCTGTAAATTAGCCCTTTAAGCCCTAAGCCAATTTTGTAGGTCTCTGCTCACACTCGTAATGAAATGAGTATATCTCTGCAACCTCACGGTCTATTTGAATACTTGTATTGCTGGTGAAGACTAAATGAAAATTTGGTATATTAGTATAGCCACTGCCAGTGGTGTTTACTTGCTGGGTTCATTCGGTCAAATCTCATAATTACCCTTGACGATGTAACAAGCACAGATAATGCATTTGTACTCTCCCCAGTAGACTCTTCATGACTGAAATGCATCCCCTGAGCCTGCTAAGCCTCCATGTTGCCTGAAGCAAAGTATATTATGGTGTGTCCCAGACTTTTTAATGTCGGGGCCCGCTTCACTATCGCGACCCAATTTACAATTAAAATAGTGACCAAATTCTTCATTGCCATCAACACCAAAAGGAGAAGATACAAAGCAAGACTTTATGATGAACGTTTATATAGAAGTAGTGATGACTTATTTGATGCATTTTTACTTGACATGACCAGTGCAGACTTTGCTCACCATGGAAACAGCGGCAGCAATGTGGAAAATTGTGGACGGCAAGCTGGAATTTGAACACAGCGAGAGCTGAAGCCCACTCCTCAGCATTATTATTCTTGACATCTCTATGATGGATTCTCTGTAGGGTTTGCATTTCCCTGGGAAAATGTCTTTTAAATGTGGCAATTGAACTCACAAATAGGGTAGTAAAATTTGTGGCATATGAATCAGAAGTGAGCGGGCCTGTCTGGACCCAAATTTAATGGTGTAACTCTGCCAGACAACCATATATTCAGACTAGGAATGGAACAACTTAATAAAAAAACATTCACAATTATTCATTTGGCACGATTCCCATATAGGAATAGTCCACATTATTATTTCATGTGACTTAATTTACTCACAACAAGTATGTGTCCTTTCAGTCATTTTAAACTCAACGTGAGTTTAATTGGGTTACACATGAACCATGTTTCCACACATGGAACGGTTTGGTTTGATCAGTACGTTTTTATTTACTAGGGTACCGGAGGAAAACGGCAAGGTTCCGTGGTTACAGTCCTCCTTGTGGCTCTTTTGGCCAAAACAAGACCACAGCATGTGTGATCAGCGTGTATGTGTGGACCTAAATTGGAGGTGTACAGATTGGTAAATGGTTACATCATTTGGAGCCACAGAAAGTATTACCTGGCACTCAAACGTATGCGAATATTAACATTGTTGGGTATCATAATGTGTGTTACCTTATCATGCTTTTGTTGTGTATGATTACACAGTGTTTTGGTCAACGGTAACTTAAAACCTGAAGGTTTTGTGTCGTTCGTTGTCACTCTCAGTTTTGTTTTTCTTTAGTTGTATTTATTTTTGAATGCTCGGTCCTATTTTGCCTTCTGTGAAAAACAAGCAAGGATATGTGATGTTTTGTACTTACTGGAAATGTTGCTTCATAAAAATGCTCAAATGGCAAAAAAAAAAATTGAAAGAAAAACACTGACTCGTTGTTTTCTAACACCCATACTCAGACACATTCTGCAATGTTGATGCTTTTGAGCAACTCAGGTTCTGACAGCTGCCAAAACCGGCAAGTTTTGGGGACGACACATTGGTCACTGGAGACTTTGGAGAGCTACTGCGCCTCGTGCATTCACCACTCATGTGCTGAACCGACTCGATCCGTCAGCTTTTGTTCTCTGAAGTTGACTTGGTGTGTCCCAGCTTTCAAACCGTATTCAAGCTACATTTTAATTTATACTCATTTTGTCTAAGGTTTGTCCTTATTGTTTTGTTTGGTTGTCTTCTATTCTGAAATATACCTACACAACAATTAGGTGCAGGATAAGATGGCCTTTGCTCCTGTGTTCCACGCTCATGCAGGATTTAATGAGGCCCTAAAACCTGACTGGAATAATGTCCTCTAATGTTATAAAAGCTCCCACTTAAAGCTTCACCCACAATTTACAGCATGTTGAGAGAAGAAGTTGAAGGTTTTAAATTGTGTAGACCTAAGAATGCATTATAAACAGAGCATTATTGATTACCCTAACAGTTGCTACAGGAGTATATGTGTTGATTATTTGTAAAGTCATGAAAATGGCTTTAATAAAAGGAGAAAGGAGCCCATTGTGGCTGCTATATTGATCAGCTATACAGAAACATTTAACACACAACATGTTGTGTTTGATCAGTGTTTATAACCTCCTCACACATACTTAATTCAGACAGTATATTCCATCATTAAACTGATATTTTAACACAATTGAAGTTGTACTATGTATTTTAACGAATTAGTGAAGCACTTTGTGTGTGTTTTTTTTTTAAATAACATAAAATGCAAATACAGTTTTTTTTTCATGCACTGTATTGATCTTAAATATTAATGTTAATTTTTAATTTTACTTGAAATGCACTTACAGTGAGATGGTTAACGGTCAGGGAGTAATCTACACCAGCAGGTAACAGTAGATGTTTATGAGAGAATGGTACATTCCCTGTGATGTTTGTGTGAATGTTGAAACCTTGAGCTTTATTTGATTGGCAGAGCTGTTTATCTATTGAGAAAGCAGAGCATCAATGACAGTGATTCAGCACTAACGATAATAAAGGAAGTCATGTTCCATCACATCATTCATGTATCTAAGGACTATTGCATGTGTCTCCGTGCTTATTAACTCCTTAGCGCTGTATCACACTCCCTGTAGAAGTCCCTGCTGCTGCTGCTGCTGCTGCTTCTGCGTGACTCCAGTGGGGAACACTCACTGCAATCATATCACCATCTATGCAATTAAAAATCCTCTATCCTGAGGCAATTTTCTTAGTTAGCACTTTGTTATTTTAATTTTCCACATTAACTTTCCCCTTTCTTCCTTAAATTAAGTCTCCCCTTCTATGAATAACTGTGCTATTTTCCAACTAGTGCAAGTGGACCAGGCACGTGCAGCTGGATCTTGAATTTAATAAAAATTTCATTAAATTCAATCTTTCAAATTTCAGGTTTATTGGAGAGTATTAGTGCTCAGGTCAGCACTAGAGTGTATCTGTGCTGAGTAACCTGCTACCAGTCACTGTCTTGTTCCTACCTTGACTTTATTGTGCTTTGTATGCAGTTTTATAACTCAAGTAAGGCTGTATTGCTTTGTAATTTACATTTTATATTTTGTTTTTAGTGTGAGAGTGTAACATCTGTCCATGGACTACAGATACCACAGGTAGCCTTTTTAAGAGTGAGTCTTTTCCTCACTCTTCTAAGCCTTGGTTGTCAGTTGGTAACATCTGTCTTGAATGAATTACAGTCATTGGTGAACTATTTGGAGGATCGTGTTTTTCACTTTAACAAGTAATGCAACTATGTACACTTTACATATACATAATAAATATACATTAACTTTCAAAAAAGTGACTAGCGACAAATCTAGTGACTTTCCGAGAAGGAGCCTATCTTCCTGCTCCACCCATGAATAAGATTTGGAGTAAATTACATAATTTAAAGTTGACGAAAGCCTCCAGCCGTTTGTGGTACAGCATCCATCTTTCCATCCGTCTTCTACCGCTTTATCCTCCACATGAGGGTCGCGGGGGGGAGCTGTGGCAATCTCAGCTGACAGGGCGAAAGGCACGGTAGTCCCTGGACAGATCGCCAGTCCATCACAGGGCCACATACAGACAACCATTCACTCTCACATTCACACCTACGTTCGGTTTTTGGACTCTGGGAGGAAGATCTTGGGGAACCATCCATCCACTGCTTTATCCTCCACCTCCACATGAGGGTCACAGGGGCAGCTGGAGCCAATCCCAGCACATAAAGGCCAAATGCGGGGAACACACAGGACAGGTTACTTGCAGCCTTGCAATGTACTGTAGGTGTGTTTTGGATCTTTTTACAGAATCATAAATTGATGCTAACTGTATCCAGTATCCTGCTCTGCACAAAACACACTACATGTGTAGAATTTGTTTTGTCAAACTATATCACTTTAACGTGTGTTGTAATAATTGTGGCAGACGAAAGTGAGAGATCATTGTTTGTGGATGAGTTGCAGTCATGTTTCCACCATTAGCATAACAAATGAGAGCAGAAAGAAAAAAAACACTTTTCATTTTGTGTTTCTTCCAGTGTTTTATATCAGATAAACTGTACACCTTTCAAATCTCCCGACTGCTTCAGATCCTGTGTGCGACCCTCACTTCAAGGCTCAGTGTCTGCAGCTGTCTTCTTGTTCTGTGTCTCCTCTCCAGGAGAGACTGACTTCGACTATGGGCCGCCGGCCAATTCGGCACTAGAGTATGAAAGTGATGAAACACACACGGGAGTTCATTTTCTCTAATCTTTTTTCCTGAGTTCCAGTTGGCTGATATGATCTGTCAAGGGAGACACACACACACACACGCACACACGCTTTCTAAACTCATAACAAAGCTGTACTTATTCTAAGCAGTGATAGATTTCTGCAAGAACACACAGCAGACGACCATAATTTTAGTCATGACAGTAAGAATTAAAAAAACAACAACTCCTAATTCTCATACATCCTCTGTTGGCTTTGTGTGACACGATAATGGCTGACGGAGGAGACTGAAATGTATGAATCTACTCCGAGAGAAAATGCTAAACATGGGTTTTCATAATGATGTATTTTTCACGTACATGCTTCGGCAAAAAAGACAAAAAAAGGAAACGTCTTTACTTTGATGGAAGTCCCATTTTTGAGTTCTTTTAGACAAATGAAAGTGTTTGTTTTTTTCCTTTGCGGTGCAATTTGGATTTCTTATCACATTGAATTATATGTGCGCCTGCGTCCCTGTGATGTATGCTTGCAGAGAGACTATGGGGGTAAGAGTCAGATAAAAAAAAGTGAGGTAAGAATAAGTGAGGGACGAACGAGGGGGAGAAACCAACAAGAATGGGCTCTGTATCCGAGGCTACTTATTATTAAAGTCAATTTATAAGCTTTCATGAATCGGGTCTTCAGTGGGGAATTACTCTGGCATGAAGGGTGATTTCTGTGATGAATTCCACGGCTCTGCAGAATGACCGTCGCTAATACACAGTTCACCTATTTTCGCAGTCTGGGTAAATAATGTGTGCGGGGGAGAAGTCTCTAAAGTAAACACATCCACTTTCACAATACACTGACAAATAATAACCACAGCAGCCTAATATGAAATGAGTTTGCGAAAATGGCTGCAAAAGCAGGCAATTGCCCAGAGCCCCAGAACCTAAAACCACTCGGCTTTACTGAATGTTCAGTGGTTGATGACAGGTGAGAAGTCCCACTGAAGCCATAAGCACTGAAAAAAAACCTTCATTAGCCTGTGTGCGGTTCTGGAAAAGTTAGTAAACTTAGGGCAGGAGACTAAATTTGTGTTACTCTTTTGCACCAAATTACATAGAGAAAATCAGCATTTTTAGCTCACAGGCACGTGGAGCTGCTGGTGTACTGCTGCCTCGTATCCATTTACTACATTTACTAATACTTATACACTCGACCCTTTAAATAGAATATTGTGCCCAGTAGTCTTTGGCCTAATGGGGGAGATATCAGAGCTGAGCGCTTCTCCTTCTGAGCTGAAAATAGAATACAAAAGAGGCAGTTGGTTCCCACAGTGTCTAACTCACCAACACCAACAACAAAATAATGTCTGAACAAACTGGTAGATGAAGGAAAACATTTATTAATGAGGTGTTCCTAAATGTCCTTACAAAGATATGACAACACAGATTACAATTATGTGTAACGATGCTGCATATTCTGGAGACCAAGAACAGGGTACCATAACTCACTTGTAGTCTTTACCCTAATGTCACCAGGCGAGATGAAATCTAAACACCAGTGGCAGATGTTACATCACTAATACGTGGCTCAGACAAGGAGCTGAACGCACATTTTTTTTTTTAGATGTTTCTAATTGTTCTTATAGATATATGACAGCATGTTTAATGCGTGTAACAGTGCTACTAAAACATGATTCCAACACTTTTTATGATGAGATTTTATGATCGTGTTTGACAGGGATGTACAACATTCTTTAACGAGGGCCGTCTTTGATAATGTGAAGATTTCTGGGGGCCAATGGTCCTTTTTTTGAACAGTAACAAAATAATAATTCATTTTTAAATGGGATTGTAGATGAGATGAGTGCATATAGCTGTACGTCAAAGGTGGGTTTTGAAACCAGGACTCCAGTTTTTATACATGGCAGCTGTTCCAAACTTTGGAACGTCCTCCCGCTCCATGTAAGACAAGCCCCCTCACTGTCCATTTTTAAAACTCATCTTAAAACCCATTTTTTTCCTTGGCTTTCAACTCCGCATGAGACTCTGCTCTTGTTTTTAGTGTCTTATTGTTTTTATTCTCTTAATATCTTTATTGTTTTTACATTTTTTTTGTTGTTTTATTGTTTTTATTGTTTTACTTTTTGTTTCATTTATTTTCATGTACAGCACTTTGTCTCAGCTACGGCTGCTTAAAGCACTTTATAAATAAAGTTGAGTTAAGTTGAGTTGAGATCCAGTCTTACTTGCACAGATGGAAGTGGCCATACACACAGTATAAGCAGCAGAATCCTGCAAAGCATTGTAGGTAAAACAACCTTTGTTCGGTTCTCATGAACATTCATCTGAAAACATGACTGACATTTGTCTTTATACGAAATATTGATACTGAACAAACATAGGGATGAAGGAAACATTTATTCATGAGATATTTTTAAATGTCCTATGACACTATGGACTACTATTTATTATGTGTAACAGTGCTACATGCTAAAAGCTAAGCAACAGAGTCAAGATGACACATTTTATTCCAAAAGGAAGGACATGATAGGATTGTAGTCTGTCTCACCAGCAATGGTAATGTCAGCATTGTTCACCCTAAAGAGAACAATTAATGATCAGAGAAACATGGAAACAATTGTATTTCAAGTATAAGGATTGAGTTATTGTGATGGGTAGTGGGTATTAATTTGTGTGTAACGCTTATTGACTCACAGTCTGCTGATAGACAGATAACATTTGTTCAAGTAGAAGAGGCCGTCACTGCCCCACAAGGGAAAAAATAACCGAGGACAAAGCTGATTTCTTGTTATCTATGTGCTGGTCTGGACCACATAATGAACAGTTAAGTCTCTCTTTAATATATTATAAAGTCTGGATGTGCGCCATCATATCTTCGATTAAATTCACAATTAAACCATTATTAAGGAAAACAATTTGTTAATGAGTTAATTGGTCAAGTGCAGTTGTGAGGTTATTGCATACAATGCCCTTTTGTCAAAGTTAGTGGTCATTTCAGCACCACTGACATTAAACAGCTCCTGACCTGATCTCAAGTGCTGGTGCACTTTGACTGAGCACTGCGCTGTCCATGGTTCTGATCGCTTCTTCTTTGCTCTCTCCTTTGCAAAAAAATTCACGTAGTTGGTTGAATATATACTGTATGCTGTGTGTGTGTGTGTTGGACAACATGCTCTCTCTCACTGTATTTTGTCTTTACAAAATTACAGCTTTAGTTGATTTTAATCTGGCGTGTCGAGATTTAAGTCTATATACTATTCCGAAACATTGACTGTCAATTCTTTATCAGAAAACCTGACAACAAGATCAAATTAAAACTGAATTTTCTTCTATATTTACTTGTATGACACAGTCTGTGTTCGAATCTATGAACACAGACTGTTTCATAAAATAAAGAGGCACCAGGTGAAAATCTCACTGGTCATTTTTAATTCTTGACATTTTAATTTAACTTTGGAAATTGAGGCTTGTCAAATTTTGATATAATAACTCTCTAAAAAACAGTGGATTTTTACGTGATACTCTTGCTCTTTCAAATACATCATAATTGACTTACTTTTCACTTTAAGTATTGATTTTGTAAGATAATTACACTTCATGAATGATGATTAATAAAGATAAAAAGTACAGACAAGAAACTTGAAATAAATTATATTTCATTTCACAGGACATTTGATTAGACCAAATACAATTAGTGAATGCTTGTTGACACAATATTATACTGTAAGAAGTTCCCATAAAACCATTATCATCTAATTAAGGAGAAACAGGTTTTTATGTTAGTTCACTCTCAAGTTTAGATATTTATTACAAAGTTCAAAGAGAAGTTCAGGCTGTAATATAGAGATTGAAGGGTGTTTGTGGTTTTTTTCTTTGTCTTACCGCTCTGTTGAGTCCTGAATTGTGTTGAGCATCTAAAAGATTATATAATACAATAACAAAACATGAGATACATACTGTTCATATAGACATGCGACACAAATGAAGAATTTAAATTTAGTTTACAGAAATCTTCCTGTCTTTCACTCTGTTAAAATGTCCAACACTGGCTTTTTAAATGGTTTCCAGTGACCTGGAGTGATGGTCAATGCAGAGTCCTTTCACTCACACATACACACAAAGACTGAGACATGGTCCCAATATAAAAATCTCTTTTTTTTAATGATGCTTTTTAAGAAAGTGTTCAGGTCAATTCTTACCTGCACAGATGAAAACAGCCATACAGATGAGCAACAGGTTCTTGCAAAGCATTCTGGGTATAAAAACTCAGAAAATTCAAATGAAATGTTGTGAATTTATCTGAGAGGAGCTTGACTGCTGAGGAGTCTGTGCGGGTTCTCTGTGGTTGTTATGTTTGGTGCTGACGTGTTATAGTCATATAAAAGGCAGATGAGGCTCCGCAGGGCAGGTGTTAATCTTAAAGGGATAGTTAACAATTTCTTGTTTGTTTTGTGGTTGTATGAGGTACTAACACGTAGTCAGGGCTGACTGCGCTGTCTGAACCACCTGCACAGAGAACCAGCTTGAGACAAGGATGCTGGCTCGCACTTAGCAATATACTGTAGCTGCCAGTGAAGGACACAAGGGAAATCATATTTTAGACACATAACAAAAGGCTCACCTTAGAAAACTCTCTTTCTCAGCATCTTAGTTCAGCATCTTAGTTTATTATGTTTTATCAAATTTTGGACAACATACTAAACGATAACATTTTTGTCAAATTTTGGACTACATACTAAACTATGACATTTTTGTACACAGTTAGTCAAGACCTACTAACAACTACGCCACCATACCACTCTTACAGTCTCGCAGTAAAATGTCATAGTATAGTATGTCATCCAAAATCACTCAAAAAAGTCATAGCATAGTATGATGTCCAAAATCAGTCAAAAAAGCCAAAGGTTAGCATGCTGTCCGGGCCATCAAATTGTACAACTCCTTACTGGGGGGGAGGAAGGCAAACAAAACAAACAGTACGAACTAAACAAACATATGTCCATAATCACAACTCACTGAAATGTGCAATAACCACAACAATAACAACATAATAACATGTGCAATAAAACCTTATAGACAGTGCAATAAAACCCTGGCCAATACGGGGTAACTGTAGGTGTGTGTGTACCTGTGTGTGTATGTATGTGCATATATGTATATATGTGTATGTGTATGTGTATGTATGTATGTATGTATGTATATGTATATATATATATACACACATATATGTATATATATATATATATATATATATATATATATATATATATATATATATATATATATATATATATATATGTGTGTATATATGTATATGTATGTATATATGTATGTGTGTATATATATATCTATATATGTGTTGTGTGTATGTATGTATACATACATATATATATATATATATTGCATGGGTCATTTACGTTTGTATTTTTATATTTTCTTAGATTTTTATTTTTTATTTTATCTTTATTTTTAGCTTATTTTATTCTATTCTATATTTTATGGTGTTTGGTAACTGGGGTGTTTCTCTTTCCAGTCTCCTGTAAAGTGTGACTCTAATCTTAACAGTGCTGTGTGTTGATGTTGGAGCTGTTAATTTCCCCGAGGGAACCTCCCAAATGGATCAATAAAGTCGTCTGTCTGTCTGTCAAAATGAGTAAAAGAAAACATAAGAAGATCTTAGAATGTCGTCCAAAATCAGTCAAAAAAGTCAGAGGCTAGTGTGTCGTCCAAAATCAGTCAAAAATTTCATATGTTAGTTTGTCGTCCGAAATCAGTCTAAAAGGTCATAGTATAGTATGTCGTCCAAAATCAGTCAAAAAGTCACAGGTTAGTGTGTTGTCCAAATCACTGAAAGTTATGTAAGCGACTGTCTTGCGTGGGATTCGAACCAGTGCCCTGTATAGAAACCTGGCAGATACATCTAAGCATCTGGACCACTAGGCCAATGGATCCAGACAGAGCACTGCACAATATAGTTAAGATAACAAACACTCATCTATAACTTTGAAGATACTCTCGTAGGTGGTCCAAAATCACCTCCAAAATCATAGTAAAGTATATCTTCCAAAATTATTCAAAATAGTCATAGTTTCGTTTGTTGTCCAAAATCAGTCAAAAAAGTCATAGGTTAATATGTCGTCCAAAATCAGTCATAAAAGTTATAGGTTAGTATGTCGTCCAAAATCAGTCAAAAAAGTCATAGTATAGTATCTCGTGAGAAATCAGTCAAATAAGTCATAGGTTAGTATTTCGTCCAAAATCAGTCAAAAAAGTCATAGGTTAGTATGTCGTCACTGAAAATTATGTTGCGTGGGATTTGAACCAGTGTCCCCTGGGGGAACCTGGCAGCCAAATCTAAGTGTCGTAGACCACTAGGCGAACAAAAACCTGATAAAGGAACACACAATCTAGTAAAGATAACAAACACTTTTGTAAAACTTTGAAGATACACTCGTAGGTGGTCCAAAATTACCTCCAAAATCATACTATAGTCATACTATTTTTTAGTCAGGGCTGACTGCGCTTTCTGACCACCTGCACAGGCAACCAGCTGATTTTAGACACCTAACAAAAGGCTCACCTTAGAAAACTCTTGCCAAAGTCTGAAATATCTCTTTCTATGACAGAGTTAGCATCCAGGTCCCACAATTTAGGTTGTGTTGATCACTTATTTCCTGTTAATGTATTATTAAATGATACAATTATATGACTGTTTATGTGTAACAGAGTCAAAACATGGTTCTGACACACATTTGTTAATGTCAGAAGCATGTTTTGAGTGACTTTGTCAGCATTCTCCTTCATGCACAACGGTAATGTCAGTACCGGAACAGAAATAAACAATAATCAACCAGGGAAACACAGTAAAAATGTTCTTCAACTATGTGGGATAATCAGTGATCGTTTGGTTCTGCCTTCCCCCAGACTCTACGTATGTGTGTGTGTGTTTACTTTTATTTATGTCTTTGTGATGTCCAAAAAACATACAAATCTATATTTGTGAGGACATTTCGACCTTGTGCGGATATTTCATCTGGGCACCATAATGGCTCAGACCTGTTTTTAGGGTTAGGGTTAGAATTGGGTCTATAGGTTAGGTTTAGGGTTAGGGTGAGGGGTTCGGGAATGCATTATGTCTATGATTTTTGTAGGGAACTTTCATTTATCTGATTCATTTTTTTTTCTATGAGCAATTTCATGTGAAAAATGCTTTATCTGTGTTTATCATGTTCAAAATAAATTTCATTTTATCCATTCATTCATTCATGTGTCTTCACTAATAACAAGTGTGTGTGTGGGGCTCTGAGACTCAGGCAGGTGGGGACCAAAGCAGCTGAACACTGCTGTGAGACAGTGTTTGTACAGAATATTTACATAAAGGCTCTGGTATCAAACGAGAAGCAATATTTTCACCACTTTAATTGCGGTTCAATTTCATACTGTACTGTGTTTAGCTACAGTCCTCTATGTTGCCCTCTTTCTCTATCAATGTCCCTAACCCTCTTTCTTTGATTATTGACTTCATTTCCTAATTACATTATTATTACATTACATTACATGTCATTTAGCAGACGCTTTTATCCAAAGCGACTTACAATGGAATTGAGTACAATCAGCGAGGGGTGGAATCGAACTTGCGACCATTGCGACCATGATGTTTTTTTGCACATAGGGTACCGGTCTTAACCACTGAGCCACTCCACCCCCTTAAGGATCTTAAGGAATCTTAAGGAGTGAAAATTATTTGATTTGTTGACAGACCAGAGCCAGAAAATGTGGTCAGAAATTCTAAAGTTGGTGTATTAGCCAGTAAATAAAATAATTATAAGAATAAATCTCATTTTGGAGGTCATTTTTTTCAATAATTTTGTCAATTATTTTCTTGGGTTTGTGTCATGTTTTTTTATGTTTATACTGCCCTTGACAAAACTGAACTTACATAGCCCATTATGCATTGTATAAATATGCAATATGGTGAATTTGGACTGTCCCACAGTTCTGAGTACAACACACTCATAAACAATGGAAGCGAAGTTTAAACAGAATGCTGGTATAGGGGATACAGCGTTTGCCACTGACACATGCTAATGACCTTGCCAACCTTTACTGCAAATGATGACTCACATCGTAGCCTATCATTCAATAAATGTCAGCACTGTATAATCTGCTCACATCATACTTGATGTCTTAGTCAGGTTTATTAGATCCACGTTACATAGTGTGACTTATAATGATCTTATAGGATTGCTGAAGTGACAGAGTCTGTAGGAGGATTAAGAGCAGAGATGAGATGCATCTGCTTGTTCGGCCCAGACGCCAACACACCTGAAGTCTTTTTGTCATCGTAATATCTTTAGACTTTCAAGCATGTGTTCAACCTCTATGTAACATTACTGCAACGAGATCAATTATCAAAGTAAATAAATGTTGGATTCTGACAAGTCATCTCTTCTTCATGACCACTGTCAAATTGCCTGCCCAAAGCAATTTGTTATCATTTAATTTTGATTTATGCCCAGATAGGCATGGGATGATATAAAATCCCCCCCACACACAATTTTCTTGCCCAAAGTAATTGTGAAATAATAAATAATAATACTGTAAAGTTGGTATAGATAAAAAATAGGGGCCTTGCATTTTGTTGCCAGGTCATGTGACCGTGTGCCTCTAAATTCAACAAAATCTAATCTATTTTTCCGTGAGTTCAAGTGAATGCTTGTGCCAGATGTGTCAACTTTGAAAGGGTTCCCACAAGATGTTCTTCAGATATCATCATTATTTTACATACTGTATATAAAGTCCACTTTAAGGTTGTGGTCTGAATTTGCTTTTGAAAAAGCTTC
Organism: Solea senegalensis; assembly: GCF_019176455.1. Lineage (NCBI taxonomy): Eukaryota > Metazoa > Chordata > Actinopteri > Pleuronectiformes > Soleidae > Solea > Solea senegalensis. Next base: position 22,427,062 of record NC_058032.1, read on the forward strand.
TCATTTACCATGCATTAAAAAAAATTAAATGAATGAACATGGATTCCTTGACACATGACTTTAGAAACTCCTTTCACTGAGCTGCTTTGTTTCAGTTGTTGAACAGCAGTAATCGTCCTTTTGCAGCAAGCTTGTCAACAACCTTGGCAGATACACAGGTTCAGTGAGGCAGCTTTGTGTACACAGTGGGGGACAGGAGCAAATTACAGGGAGAGAACATGCCACAGGATGCACCTCAACACTCACAATATGAATGATGCAACAGTGACGTGCACTCTTGAATACTGAAACGTGTGCGAGAGGCTGAGGGAATAAAAAGAAGAGTCTGAGGACATCTGGTGGCCAAGTAGAGAAAAGCAGGTCTGAGATAGAGTGGCATCAGTAAACAGAGACTGTGCACTGCTATTATAAAGGAAGGTGTCCATGATGAATTGAAACATATATTGACAGTTGATTTAACATGATTTTGACCTTTCCTTCTCTCTTCCCTCTACAATTTCAAGGGTATTGATGTGAACACTGACACCGCTGCTGTCTGGGACAGAAGGATGAATAAATGTTGGCCACACACACAATATAAGCCTGTTTAAAAGTATGATATCTGAGGATATCTTGCTGTTGCTGCCTCCACCAGTAAACCCAAATTGGTTATTTTGTGACTTCTCTATTTGAAAACTGATTTAATTAAGTGGCACATATGTGTTTTTTTTCTTTTTTAAATTGACCCCAGGGTCAGCATGTAGAGCGCAACGAGAGAATCTATCCTGTCCATCATAATTAAACTAAATGTATTGTAACAAAGGGAAATGCCGTTAGACTTGGCAAGGAGGATGTTTCAGATGTTCCCTGGATTGTCCAAGCAGCACACTGAGCCAAATTAGGAGCAAAATGCTGAAAACCTATTTACGACAAGCAAGACACTAGATAACATTTTCAAACTTTTGAGCCTCTTAAACACTAATTTAGAAAAATGGAGGCTGGGGTGATGACAAAGCTCTGCCAGCAGCAGCAGAGTGAGGCAACATTGGTGTAGCAAAAAATTAAGCTTATTTACATGAGTGATTACAGCTGGGGCATATACGACTACTGTGTCCTGCATGAACTAAAACACGGCTTCATTTAACTCACACTCTCTATGGGCAAAATTTTATTCCATTAGTCTACTTGTTTTGTTGTGAGAAATGTTGACTGCTCCTGGTAACTGCTAAAAAAAGTAAAGACGTTGGTTGGACAGATGCATTAGTCACTACTGACTGATCAACACAAAATATCCCCAAACCAGAATGAGCTGACAACAACACAATGTCAGGCTAAATAAATGTCATGGAAACAAACACATTAATTCACACTGCATATGGCTGGGTAATATGTTATTGTCTGTTTTCTCTTTCCTATTTCCTGTCTATGCCTCTTGACTTGGACTTGTCTTCTGTTTACGACAAAATTGTTACAAACCAAAACAAGGCTAATTTCTAGTCCGTGAAAATAAGCCCGCGAGGGTCTTCTATGCTGCTGTCACTCCGATTGTGAAGAAACCTAATTACCCAAATTACCTCAATAACCTCTGTCCCATCTCAAAAATGCTTGAAAAAACAGTCGCTACTCAATGCCACACCAATCACCCAAATCACCAAGGACTTCCTCCTTGCAGCTGACTCTGTACTATCATCAGTACTCATCCTGCTTGATCTGACTGTGGCCTTTGACACCATCTCACACACTATCCTCCTAGACAGACTTCACTCCATGGGCATCACCCACGCACCCCTCACCTGCTTTAACTCTAACCCCAACCCGGCCGCGCTCAGTTAAAATTATTTACATCTGATCCAGTCCCGGTCACCACAGGTGTGCCCCAGGGCTCTGTCCTGGGGCCCCTAATCTTTATCATGTACCTTCTCCCCCTTGGCCATATCTTACATAAGCGCCACATTCACTTCCACACCCAGCTCTACCTGTCCACCAAACCCAACTCCATTCTCCCACCTTGCTCCCTCAACTGTCTCCTTGAAATAAAGTCTGGTCTCCCTCAAAAAACCCTCCATAAACTCCAACTGGTTCAGAACTCTCACCTCACTGTCCCTCCTGCCCATCTCTTCACCATGGAGACAAACTCTCTCCCACATTCCAAACTAAAAACTCAATAACCACACAGCACTATATTTTTTTTTTTTATTGTTTTTTATTACTAAATTATATTTTTTTTTATTCTATTTTAATGTTTTGCATGACCTTGAGTGTCTAGAAAGGCTCCAACAAATAAAATGTATAATTATTATTGTTGATTGTTTTGTTAAAAAACAATTTCACATAGCATTATTATTTTATTATTATTATTATTATTATTATCATTATTATTATATATCCATTGAATGCTTTTATTCAAGACTCTTGAATGAATTTCATCATGTGAGGATGAGGCGGAGTTGAGGCAAGGACATGAGGTAAGGGAAGAATAGAAAGAAAGTTATGTTTTATTGTTCCCTATCCTTTTTATATCACCTATGTGAGTACAATTACGTGAAGAATACACTGACTGAAAAACAACCAGCCACATTTAATATTGCTCAAAACAAACACAAACTCTCACTGCTGCACTGTTAAATTAATCTATACATTTCTGGCTGGCATTTCTGCAATAACACAAATATTTACGCTTAAAATGAAATTGTTATGATGTGACCTTTTTAAGTTATGACAATTCTATGCATTCTGTTTAATCAATATATATTTGATTCATAATATTTTGTGTATTTCATTCAATTATTTATTTAACATAATGATTATCAATGTAACAATATCCAACAAAGAACATATGTTCTAACCCTAACCCTAAAATAGGGTAGTCTTTAAAGTAGTGGCGGCCCAGAGAAAATGTCCCCACAAAGTCAAAATGTCCTCACAAAGATAGGTATGTGTGTTTTTTTGGACCTCACAAAGGCATAAACACAAACACACACACTCTCCATCCTGCAAGCATCAGCTCGCTCTTAAAAGCAGCAGCAGCTCCCTGTCTGACACCTCATTGATCTCCACTCATATTGTTTAATGAGGGGGTCAAGAAGTCACTGTAGTTGAATTCTCTGCATGAGTGCCAATCAATACCTTCCTTTTCTTACTTGTCTCCTTCCTCCTTACACTCAGCCCCCAAACCTCTCCCAATTGTGCCCTCCTCACCATCCAAAATCATGGACTTATCGATATGTATCTTGTCGGGGCTCCAAAATGTCTGCCAGCTGTACAGTGGCTGCTTTTTTGGCTGCCACTGAAGGGGCAGGGCCAGACTCCAATGTTCCAGCCAGCACTAGACAGGTATATTTAGTATTTAGCCATTAGCAACACTCATTGATTTAAACTTGCAGGGGGAAAGGGATAAAGGTGACAATATACCTCTGAGTTTTATTTTATTTTTTATTTATTTTACCTCACATTTCTCCTGTGTCCGTTTTTTCAATCCCTGCATGTATCATCGAATCCCCTGCAGCTGTACTAAATCCTGCCAGCCCGACTGTAATGACTGGAAAATGGAATGGAGGTCGAGGGTTGAGGCTGAGCCGAGGAACATTAAGCAGCTGATCAATAACACACTTGGGATTTTCCTGGTCACATTAAGTAGCACATCTAATATGCCCCATGCTCCGCGATGCTCTGCCCCACATCATTTAATTATGCTGTGATGGGTTACAAGCAACTCCACTAATTCAGTGAGATTCACGATGAAGAGGTCACTCATGATCTCTTTCTTTCTCTACTTTTCTTCTCTGCCACGTTCATTATCCTAAAATATTGGCATGTGTTGGAAACATGGTGTTCAATTCAAATAAAGGTTAATCACACTATTGATAATCACAATTGATCAACAAGGTGAAAAGCAGACATAGAAACACAATATGCCTCAGTGTGAGGATAGCATAGGGATTTGTGACTTACTGGCATGGAAAGTTCAATATTTTTTGCTCCTTATTTTTATGGGGTTAAGACCACAACACAGTAATGAGGTCATTTCTTTCTACTTGTACCCGAAGGTCTGGATTCATACGCCTGAAGTCCAAGAGTGAACGTGAGAGGGGAATACCTTCTTATAAGCCACATTTAACAGCAACAGTAAGTCTGCTCACTTTTTCTTGCTTTTTCTCTGTGGAGCTCACCCTTACAGTTTAGGAGTACATATTTTTACATCCATCCATCAATTGTCTTCTTCTTTATATACTATAAACCACATTTGTGGTTCTTGCAAGACCTCCTGATTCTGAGGACTCTGGGTCTGCGGCCTTTATTTTGCAAGGCTGGTCTCCCACTAACAAACAGTACGGGGAGTGGAGACAGCCCCCCATCTCCCCACAACAAGCTATTTAACCATCACAATGACTTTGAAGCTCTCAAATTAGGGTACACTAACTGTGCTTTCTGATTAAAACTGTAACAATGTGTATTGGGTGTTGGGTTAGGGTTAGGCTCATCTTAAATGTCCTATTTAAAAAAAAACACATGATGTCAAGCCTTCGGTCAGCAAATTAAGTACTCATTTGTAAAGTTGTAAGTTATCCTGCAGAAATTACAATGATGTGCTCATTTCTGAAAACCTAAGTATAAAAGCATTATGTTGTTGATTATACTGTGTAGTAAAAGCCTTCTCTCTCTCTCTCTCTCTTGCTCTCTCTGTAGACCCCCACTGTTTATCACTAGTTTGTGGGATGCAATAATGTTACTCAAGCCGTATCATTACTCTGCAATGTATATTGCATTGCACTGTTCAGGGTACAAGGACATAACACAGGTTTTTGCAAAATAAACAAGTTATCAGTGCAATAAAGTTCTATGTTTTTGTAATATTTTATGTACAAAAGAACATAACAATAATAATTTTTAATAATCATATTAAATGATTAGCCACCACACTAAAACACATAACTTGTTTTCCCTCAGGTTAAAAAATGTATTATTCCAATGATGAAGTATTTCAAGATTTAGTGTAATATTTTGACTTTTCCTCAAGTGTAAATACTTATTTTCTTACATCACAGACACCAGCCTTCAGAAATATTGTTGTTGTTAGTATTGTGAACTGTCAATGTGTCAATTTGTTTATCATAGTTATTGTACGTTAAGTGTTTTATTCCATTTATATTTCAGCAATGATCTATTATCACAATTACAGCACATTTTTGCATGTATTCTCTCTTTTTTTGGTTTAAGTCTTTAATTCAGTGATTTTACAGTATTACACAATCATATATTCAATTGTTATATTGTAAATTCAGTATTTTTGACAATGTGCAAAACCACTGAACTGTGCATGTGTTTCTTCACACATTCAAAACATACAATTCAAATACACTACGATTATTTTGCCGAAAAGTCTAAACTTGTGTTCATCACAGTTCAGCTCTGCTCATGATGATGATGATGATGATGACGAGGACGCCATCACACAAACATCCAATTCATTCTTTCATTACAGAGAGTGCCAGGCTATTGATTATCTGCTAACTAATAATTCCCACAGTCATAACAGCATCCATCTTTTCTTGAATATACTGTATATATGTATATATGTACAGTATATATATATATATATATATATATATATATATATATATATATATATATATATATATGAGCTGAATTTTACTGCAATTTTCTTTGTATGAAATGTTTTTTGTTTCTTTTTACACATCTTAGTAAAGCTAAAATTAATAAAATAAATGTGCATATGATAGATAGAGATGGGTATCATTAGATTATATTCAAACTGATACTGCTTTTCAATACCAATACATATCAACACACGTTTTATGAAACATGCAATATTATAAAAGATAATTGCCTGACCATGATACAATGATCGAATTAGACCACAAAACACTTTCCCTGCCTGCGATCTACATACTTCTGCCTTTTGTGTTGCAGTGACCAGATGTCCTTGCTAAAGAAGCTTCATACCGATCGTCTTGAGAGTCCTCAGTGCCTGAATGCAGAGGTAGGTGGTGGAGATAAGCGAGAGAAGGAAAAATGTCCTTCACACCTAATCACCAGAGAGCAGGTTGTTCTGTAGAAGACAATGGACTATGTAGTGAGGTGCTGTAAATCTTGTGCAATGAACTCCCTGACAGCTCTGTAACATCAGCTTTTTTAGTTGTTTTTTGAAGATTCATTTATAATTGGGCTCCATTCTATTTGGTGTCAATGCTGCAAATTGCTGGAATTGCTTCCTAGTTAGATGAAATGTTACCTCACTTTCAGACACTTGAGGGTATGCCGATGATCAAAAGAAGTGTGAAGTTTAACTTTTCTGAGGAAACATTTATTTAGTTAGTTCAGACACTGTGGATGGCGTGGCACCGGTGGAGGAACTCTGGAGGCACATGGTCTGCAAACAAAGCATCACAGGTGAGGTTAGGAGGAGCATAGGATAATATCACCCCACAAAGGGGGTGACGTTATCCAGAGGCTGGGTGTTACCACTCTGAGGAACGTTCTGGCACAGAGTGGAGGAAGGACCAGACTCAATAAGCTGTTGACATTAAGAAGATGAGGCGCAGTTGTGCAGCCAGCGAGCCTCCAGCCAACATAAGCCACACCCAGCCTCAGCAAATAAGAGCAGCAAAAACATCATTAGTCCATATATTGCTTCTAAATAGTGACATCTTGATTTGGCCCCCCTGGAAATGGTACATCAGTAAGCACAAGAAATCCATTCAAATCCAATCCAATTTATTTATAAAGCACATATAAAGCAACACCAAAGTGCTGTACGGTAATGAAGGCCACATTTTAAAAACATAAATAACTAACAAAGCACAACACACATGAGAAGCAAAAAACATAGTACACACAGCAAAAACTCACACTGAGTTGAATGTGTGTTTTAAAGACAGACTTTAAAACAGGAATCAACGAGGTCTGCCTAATTTGTAGCAGCAAACCAATTCCACAAATTGACTGTGCTTCCGCTTCGTTTTTGGGACGATCAAGAGCAGCTGATCAGCTGATCTAGGAACCGTGAGGGAGTGTAGCTGAGGTAAATCAGAGAGGTAAGGCAGAGCGAGGCCATTAAGACACTTACAAACAAACAGTAATAACTTAAAATGGATCTTGTAGTGTACTGGGAGCAAGTGGAAAGGAAGCCTGAATGGGAGAAATATGTTAATCAAATAACATAAATATGTTAATGCCTAGTATTTGTTAAAGGGCATGCAGCAGCATTTTGAACAGACTGGAAGCCTGGCTTACCCGGCAACATAAAGAGCCTTACAGTAATCGAGCCGAGTTGAAAGAATGCATGAGGTAAGAGAGAAAACTCATGATTATTATCATAGACAGTTATGAAGTTGACTCTTCAGTTATTTCTCGAACCATAATTGTGAGTATGATTTTTTTCCAATGGTAATTGTATTTGTACACTTTTAATACGTCCACATTCACTCAATATTAATATTCACAGAATTCACATTGTCCACTACAAATGATACAAAATTGCATCTACTTGTGACTTTTGTAAGTAATTTCATTTCATGCAAAAATGTGTCATAGTTGATGATAATCCATCTTTTTTTATCCCACTTTTAGAAAGCAAGTGCAATTTCCCAAAACATTGAACTATTCCATTTATATGACGCACACAGCTTTTCCTTTGTACCTGCTTTAACAAACAACACCGACAACATCCTCAATCAGACAATGATTACAACTCCAAGAGGCAGCTCAGATTCCAGCAACAGAAGACTTTTAATGAGTTCTAATTAATGACAGGAACAGTGCACACTGTTTCTTAAGTTACCTTAATGACTGATGCTGGTGGTCGTGTAGCTGTAAAGACCCCGGGGACTTGGTGTGGAAGGACGGAAAGAGGAACTTTATTAAAGTCATGAAGGAGCTTGACAGTAAATCCGATAGAGCTTCACAGCCCGGCCAGAATTATTGGTTTTCTGCTCTCTCACTGGTATTATCTGGGTGTGCTCAGCATCCAGGGAGCCATTTGGGTGGTTGTGAAAAATAAATCCTTGATATCATTAGGTATTACGTGGCATAATACTAAAACACGTCTATTTCCTCCTTTTCATTAACAGAATAATGCTCCAGCTCAGTCAAACACATTGATGTAAGATTTTCGGTAACAGAGACACCCTAGCTCTCTCCTCTCTCTCTTTAACTGTGGCAGTAAAACGCTTTAGTCGTGATTAATGAATGTATTCTGAAGTGACTGGAACTTGCCCGGAGCTAGCTGTAACTCTTTAGTTAAGCTCTTTCAGATAATGGCTCCTCCTCTCTCTCCTAGGTCGTTCTATCACCATTCCCACCCCATCCACTACCATGGGATGAGATGTTGCTCCTAAATAGCCAAGCTGTTATTGTTATGTCTTTGGAATAGCAAAAAATTTAAGGGTGCAGGTGGGAGCTGGCATTTACCTCAACGTGGCTGCTCGTTTAAAACACAATGAAAGAGGGAAAGTGCTGAGTAAAGTGTTAAGTGGTTGGGGGAACATCTGTGATGCAATTTTTCTACATTTAGTAGCATTAGGGTTTATGTGTGTCACATGATGTCTGTACTATTTCTACCGTCTGTTCGCCCTTTAACATGGAAGTAGTTGCCTGGGAATCTTTTGCTCAGCACTATAATTCATGGAGTCGACAGTTTTAGGCTCCGTTCAGACACAGTACCATCAGTAAACCAATGCATCTCCTGTGACCACCGCTGTTTTAGCAATATCTGTAGGACAAATGTATGAACATAGAGGTTTGTATGAAGTATAAAAGCTAGTGTAAGTTTGACTAATCATACATTCTCAAAACAAAACAAAAGGTTTCAACGCAACTTGGTTTTTGTTAGCAAGATTTTTGAGTAATGTATGTATGACAAGTACCCAGGTTCAGTAAGTCAATTTAAATGTCAAATCTAATATACAATATAGTATTTTTGGAATCCTCAGTCAGGGACATAAAAACTAAAATAGAAATAAAAAAAGAATAAAATGAAAAATCATACCACCCAAACCAAAGGTCCTTATTGGGAAATTAGGCTTGAGGCCTGTATTCAATGAGAGGGAGTATTTTTTCATCTCTCTTCTCAGTTCTTCCTCACCATCTAATTGGGCTGTGTAAAAGAAACATGACCCACTTAATGCCAGGCATGAGGAATTTCAATACTTTTCCATAATTAAAAGTTCACATGCAATTGCTCATGCTGATGTTCCACTGCACGCCGATCCAGTTAATAGATTCAAATCCGCAGTCGTCGAGCGGATTCAGTGGTACGACTGTGAAGTTGATTTGGAAGAATTGATAATTCGGAGGATCAGGGCAGCAAATAGCAACAGGCTTGCTCGCATAGCTGATTAGCCTTAGTGATGCTGAAGCAGAGCCAGTCGCAATGCAAACGAGTTTGTTTGGTTTAAAAAGATTCTTGGAGTCCTTCGCAGTGTTCAGCTCCAGAAGCACATGCCATGAAAGAGGTTTGGCTCTCTTTAAAGTTGATTGGGTCATTTCTACTGCATTTCTACCAAAATCTCATGAATTCCTTATCCTAACAACAACACTACTCTCCTTAATAGTCATTTGCCAAGTTTGCAGCCTGTCAAGTGAACCGTTCAACAGTTAATGGGCTACCACATGGACAGACAGATCTTGAGCGTAGGCTGAAGTTGTAAAAATTAACTTTTACTGAAAACATTCAGGGATGACGCTATGGTAACGGATGAAAGATCATTGTGTGTCTTAGCAATGCACTGGAAATTATGCGGGAATTAGCATCACTTTGAAAAAGTGGAACAGACAAAGACAAAACATCCCCATTTGTGTACCAAATAATGCACTGGTGAGTCATTTGACCTGGGAGTAAATGCAGATTAAACCGATTCTCACTGGTTAAAAACTGTGTAAACCACATGTTTTTTCACCAGTGAAATTGGGTATCATTCGTCGCATTTCCATGGAAGCTTCAACCGAACACTGCTCAACTGCTCATTGGAATAAAACATTTTGTACAGAACACTCTTCCTCTCTACCTCAACAAAGAAAAACAATTTTGAACTGTAACAAGGCCCCGTCTATTAAAACACACCTAACTTGCCGACAGGACATTACTTATCGTTATCGATCAAAATCTCACCCAGTGGTGGTAATAGTTTGTAGTACTTAATTAACATTAATAAATAAAGTGACAGTGACACTGACTGTGCATTATCAATAGTGTTATTGAACATGTCTATGATATAGTAGTATTAATTCAGGTGAAAGTTACAACTGTGTAAGACAGTTCAATTATAATAAGCATGATATCCCTTCAGGGTGCACACCCAGATCTCATCACATTACTGAGGAATGGGTTGTGAAAAACAGCACCATGTGAAAAGCTGAAAAAAAAAAAAGAATCTTTCACATCACCCACGTGTTTCTCAGCAGGAGAAAAAAAAACAAAAAAACACGTCTCCTTCGTCTCCTTCAGTCTATTGGAGCTGCTGGCGGAAAGACTGACAGTCATTCTGCTGCTGTTTTTCACCACAAGTGAAGAAGTTCATTACAGCTCCAAAGCAGCCATCCATCAGGCAGGGGACGGCGGCTCGGGGATTAACTATTTTGCTGAGGTCCCACCTTCCCCTTGCAGGAATATTTCAACATCTGGAGTACATCAGTCTAACACAAAGGGCTCATTTTGTTTATGGTACTCCCTTGCTCTTCAGCACTGGGGGGCAAGAGATCAGTTTTAGCAGACAAATGGGAGTGAGACAGATTATCACATTTGCTTTCAGCCTTTTATTGCAAAAGTCAAACAGTCTCAGTCAATTAAGGTGAAGGGCTGTTAAGATCTGATCAGTCCACCTGTTTTAATGGAATTATTATCACCTTATTATAAATGTGAGAGAAGGACTGCCAGAAATAGCTGAAATATAGCATATAGCTAACACAAAAAGCTGATTTTGATACTTAAAAAAAACAAATACATCCACACCACTAGAGCAACACAGTAATTTAATACAACCAGAGTTTTCACAATGGTTTTCGTTTGATTTGACAGTGTGGTCTACTTAAAGACATGATTTAACACTTGCCAATGATAATATCATTTAGTTGAATAATTATTACCAGATTATCAGCCAGACAGACATGCGTTGCATTTATATACCTACTTTTATAATACAGTATAAGTTGGTTGAGCTGAAATCACACCCAAAAATTTAAGTGAAGTAAAAGGATCAATATTGAAACGTTATGACCTTAAACAGCTCATCCTCTTCTGCAAATTGATGTCATTCTCTTTTTTTCTATGTGGGACTATGACAAAGTTAGATATTAAGTTAGATACTCTAACACGTGACCATACTTCCATCATGAAAATGATATCTTCTAATTTAGTCAGTTGGACAATGACATTCTAGATGAAGAAAGAATAACATTTTATGTACAGGCTTATGTTTTTTTTTTTTTTTCCGTGTTCACTTGATCTTGTGAAATGGTTTGCAAAATATGACTTCCACTTAAAGTGCCAATATTTGATTATTGTAAAAACACTATGTGTCCCTTGCATGTAATATAGAGAATAACTATATTCATAATATAGTTACAACTATTACAATGTAAAAGTATTGCATGCCACACACAGAGCCGGCCCCTGTCTGGTAGCCTTGCCCCTGAGACAAATGCAACAAACATTTTTACTTTTTAGCTTATCTTTTCGTAAATGTAAGCATTTTTTCTAGTTTTAAATCTTCACTCTCACACATTTTTTGTAAACTGTTTTGACTCATTTTGCATTTTGCTCACCGTATCCAGGACTCCACCATTAGTTCTGAGATGAATGCATTTTTCACCATCTTTGTTAGCATAGATAATAACTTTGTCCAATGGCTGAAGAGAATGCTATTTACAGTCCAACAGAAGAAGATAAAGATAAAGTTTTGTTAGAATCATCAAGGTCTGAAGCCAGCAGCCAAGCAGCACTTGCCGACCAAGACTGCAGCCAAACTGACCACCAAAAGAACATTGCGCCAAATACATCTACGACTCCACTCATAAATTATATGAGTGGATTTATATATCTTCCATTATTGCTGTTAAACTTGTATTCATAATTAACTTTTCATTTACTTTTTTTAATTAAGATCAATGTTTCAAGAACTTGTAACTCCAGTAATGAGATTGGTAAATATTGAATTGATTAACTTTCAGTAGGTAAACAAGTGTTTACTTTGAACACAGTTTAGAGGAATTGCTCATTCCTCATATTAATTATATTAAATATATAAATATAAATGTTAAATTAAAGTGGTGCCTCATTAATAATTAAATGAGCACAATTGTTCAATCCAATGTGGTGTCAATCACACTACTTTCTACTCAAGTGCAGTGTTTTATGATCTAATTATAATTTACAAAATGGGCCTACTACGCTATGAAATTTGCGAATGAAACCAAGATGATGTTGATGACTGATGGCTAACCGCTACCCCTTTTCTTCCCAGGCTTCAGTTTTCCAACCGGAAATTAAATAAACCAATGAATAAAAGGGAGGAAATGGTAGATAATATGGAAGAGTTGTGGACACAAGGGCCACTGTAGTTTCATTTTTAATTTATTTATCTATTTATTTTTTTCACAACAAAATAGACAGTGGAAATGATCTTTCACCACAGTGCACATGCTTTTATGTGATGATAATCGGGAATAACTGAAGAATGGTCTGAGGGATCAAACACTGGTCAACCATGAACTGCACAGCTTTATTAGGTAATTTCCTCCAAGGTGCTGATACTGAGCCATTATGGGTATGAATTCCATCTCTTTCTCAGGAGTGTTATGTGATCACAACGTTTTGCCTTCTTACTTTACCATATGTCATTAACACAGTTCTGGATTAAGACAAGCAAAATAAACATGTGAATTGAGAGCTTGTTGATCCAAAGTCCTGATGAAACGAACCAGTACTAAAGAATTTAATTTTACTAATCCCTAAGTATTCCTCTGCATTTGACCCATCCTAGAATTAGGAGCAGTGGGCTGACACACTGCGTAGCGCCCAGGGAGCATTGGGGGTTGGGTACCTTGCTCAGGGGTACCCCAGCCCTTTGATTTGAACCAGTGACCCTCCGGTTACAAGTCAAGTTCCCTTTCCACTTGGCCAAGGGCTGCCCCTTGGCTGCCCCTATAGCTCCAGTATGTACTGTATATGATGTACTGTTTGTGTAAGTGTATTATTAAGAATCAAAATCAAAAATCAAAATGGAACTGACAAACCAGCCAGAACATGTGTTAGAATTTAGAATGTGTTGTTTTTTGCACACACACACACACACACACACACACCAATTAATGATAGAGAATTTGAGCTCTGTATCCCATTATTTTTTCACACCAGTAATGAACACAGGAGTAGTGGGCAGCACTTTTCTGGACCCAAGCAATGGGGATTTGGTACCTTGCTCAGGGGAACTTCAAGCCCAATTCCATTCCTGTTAGCCATGGACTTCATAAGCATTATGAAGCAGATGCTAATGAAGGAAATGCCATCTTGTCTGGTATGGGAAGGCTATGCATATTTCCCTGACATGAGTATAAAAAGGATAAGTCAGCAGAGCAATCCTCCATTTGATACAATTGTTGTCTATCTGTTCGTGGTCTCTTTCTTATGTCTCTGCCTCATTACCCTCTTGCAAGGATGGATTACTGATTACCATCACAAACCCAAGCCTCTGCATTACTCTCCCCCTATCTTCACTACTTTATTATTCATCCCAATATTTTAAAGGGGCTCTGAAGCTAAATAATTGGCTATTATGTGAGCTCAGCTCCCTTGACTCTACTCAACTCACCTCATCTCACATTCTATTCTCCTGGCCCCTGTCTGCTGACTCTGCTTTTCTTCAGTTAAAAATCAGCCCCCATCCTGTCTCACCCAAACCCATCATGTCAATTCATTGTGGAGGTGGATGCTTCCAAAACCAGTCTCAGGGCAGTGCTGTCTCAACGCACCTCCTCCGACCAGAAGCTTCATCCCTGCGTCTTCTTCTTGAGGCGACTCTCCCCTGCAGAAAGGAACTACGACATGGGAAACAGAGAGCTGTTGGCAATAGTTTCAGAACTTACCCTACAGGAAGCACTGGTTGGAGGGTTCCTCCCAACCTTTTATTGTGTGGATTGACCATAAGAACGTCAAGTACCTTTGCTCCACCAGCAACTTAGCCTGCGTCGGGCCAGGTGGGTCAGTTCAATTTCACCCTCACCTACCGACCTGGCTTATGCAACATCAAGCCGGACATCCTGTCCCGCCAGACTGACCAGGAGAGGTCGGATATGGACCCTGAACCTATCCTCCTTCCTTCCCTCATCCTGCGGGCTGCTTCTTGGCTAATTGAGACCATGTTCAAACATGCTCAACAGGATCAGCCTGACCCAGGTAACAGTCCACCTAACTGTTTGTTTGTGCCTGACCAGTTAGATCTCAAATTCTCCAGTAGCCTGGTACCCATCACACTATGGAGTTCCTCAGGCGGTGTTTCTGGTGGCCTACCATGGCAGCCGACACACAAGCCTTCATTTCTGCCTGCTTCATCCGATCCCGCAGCAAAGCTATGCACCAGCCTCTCTCTGGTCTCCTCCTCCTTGCATATCTAACTCAAGGCTAAATTAGTGAGGACGATGTCCAGCGGCTATAACAGAAGGTAACAATACTATTCTTACCATCATAGACCGATTCTCCAAGGCCATGCATTTTGTTGCTCTCCCTAATCTTCCCTCTGCCCTAGAGACTGCAGATCTCCTCATAAAACACACCTTCAGACATTGTCTCTGATCTGATGCCCGCTATTCACCTCCCAAGTGTGCAAAGCCTTCTGCTGGGCTTTCCACACTTCTTACCTCCTACCACCCTCACCGCCAGGAGGTGCCTGTTGAGGGTGGCTCTGTCATGCTCGTCTCCACCTGCATCAGGAGCACACCTGCTCTCCATCTCCTCATCAACCCAGCCTTCCTATGCTCCAGATCTGCATTCAATCGTTGCCAGTTGGTTACAATCTTCTCTGCGGTAACATCACGGTCCTCCTGAGTTTTACTCTCTCTCTGGTGTCTTATTGTTGTTTGTATTTTTGGAACCCCCCTGGGAGAGTAGCTCCAACAGATTCCAAGAACAACATCTGAGACCTCTGTCCAGTAAAGTGCAGACCTAGGAACTGCTAGGATACTGCTCAGAACCCTCAGGCTCTCAATCCTCTAGTAAATAAGTCTGTACTGATGTGATAAATCTCAACTGTGAACTGAGCTGTGAAAACACTTTAAAATTTGATGCCAGTATAACACAAGACATTGGTGTTTAAAAAAAAAACAAACAACAAACTACAAGACAACAGACATAAAATGCAGGGTTTACAGATCATAATTTGACACAAGAGTGTGTTCACATTCACACCCCAAGCTTCCAGAGACACTTTGTATTTTAATGTATTCATTGTTGTACAACAAAAACCCATTATGAAGAAGTTTCTGATGCAAAATTGTATCAGACATTCTCACTTTACTGCCAGGCCTCAACAGCATTCCTTTTGTAACCCAAATAAACATATCGAACATTGGTGTTCCAATATATAAATATATCAGTATGTATATTAATATGAATATATATATCTATATATACTGTATCTCTCTCTCTCTCTCTCTCTCTCTCTATATATATATATATATATATATATATATATGTCATATTTAAATGAAATCCACTCAGACCTGCACTTCAGCTCATGAATGCATTTGCATCAATCTCACTATGGTACATAAATCCATTAGCGTTGCAGTTGAGAGCACATTTAATTGCCTTGTAGATTTTCCATTTAAACAGAGTTATTTTGTTAAATTTTTTAGACAATAGCAGGTTTTCAGGTGAAAGAAAGAAAAAAAATGGGGGACAGCAGTGAATAGGGTTGCCAACTGTCCCATATTAGCTGGGACGTCCCATATATTGGGCCTAATTTGTTTGTCCTGTACGTGCCCTCTCCTGTCCTGTTTATTGACTGCTACGCTGGTCTAACCAATGAATGATAGAACGACAGCAGCAGTGCTGATCACGACACTTGAGAATCATCGACGACCTCAGACGAGGTGTGAGTATGAGTCCCGCATCAGACGCACAAATTCTTCCAAATTAAACTACAATGGATAAACCTGCAAAAAAGGAGAGACTGTGCAGCTACAACAAATTATGGTAAATTAAAAAGACGTGGGGTAAGCCCGTCAGTGGTCATTCAACGAAAGCCTTCTGCACAATCTGAAAGGAAGTCAGTGGGAAAATGAGCTTTAAATTCTCACTTGATTTTCAACATTAGTGAATATTTAAATTATGCAGATTGTAGGATTATAGATAGGGAAAATATGTTTCTATTTACAGGGAAATTGACAATAAATATATGAGTAAACACCAGTGTGATTGCCAGCTTGTATTGTCCAATAGGAGCTGAGTGGTAATTCTGAAATTACAGTTGCACATGGTGCTGGCCAAATCGTGATTCTGGAGACTTCAAAAGAGGAGTTCAATTTCATATTGTTGAGGTCATGACCAGTTGCTACTTGACTGCACTGAGGGGAAAAAATACATTCATGTGAAACAGTTCACTTCCAGCTTTGTATGAAGGTGCTAAAGGTCAAAGCTACAGTATATGTAACCCGACCATGTTGGAGTCACAGTCGTGCACAGGCAAGTTCCTGTGTCTTTTCACTGCAAATGAAGCAGAAACACGAGCCTGTCGTCATTGTTATTCCAGTCACAGCCACTGACAAACAGCCATCTCCAAAAAAGCCCCCAACACATAATGAGATGTGAAATATAATAAGCAGAGTTGGCACGAGGCAATTTCGAAATCTGTCGTCTGATGTGCGTTTTTTTCCCCCGGTCTCTCCTCTTTCTCTCACTGTTTATCATCATGTTTTTTGTTTTATCCATTTTACCCCCCTCCATCTGCCCGTTTCTCCCTCTCTGTGTGCCAGACATTATCTCCATGAGATGCGAATCCCTCGACTCTTCGGGGACTGAGGCATTAATGAGATGCTCTCGCCTCAGATTATTTCTCACACTACAAGTGAAGAATGTCTGAAAGTGAAGATGGCATTTTTTGTTCTGTCATTGTCTTTTAAGATAACCGATCAGACCTAATTTGAGGCAACAGTTATTTACTTGTTGAGTTCTCTTGAAAATGTAAAAATACCAAGGCAGACGATCTGTGTAACCTTTCACTCCTACACCACAAATTCAAAGGATTGTTCGGATTTTTTAGGATTGATTGTATTGGGTAATTAAATACCACCACCATACCATGGTAGGTGTATTACACAGAAAAGGCTGCTCTCTGTGCAAGTTGGCATACCATTTCAAAGGCCAATGTTACCAGTGTTGAGTGTTTTTTTTTTATTGTTTCGATCTTGTTCTTAATCAATGTTTGTCTGCTGACACAGGAGTCAGCAATTATTGTATGTTTCAGACTGTTTCATATATCCTGTAGACTTTAAAGGGTAACTAAATCCCCCTTGCCTGAAGCTAATTCTGCCCATTGTCTAATTTTGAACAAAAACATGCCAAGAAGTGGGCTGAGAGCTGAGTAAGGGAGAGGAAGAGTAATGGAGAGTGGGGAGCAGTGCAGAGGATGTGGTCTGGTAGTGAAATCTCAGTGGTAAGTAGGTTGAGCCTCTCAGTCGCTGACACCGCACTCTCAGTTATGGAGAAATAAAGGTGACAGCGCCAGGGTTTATAAAATGGGAGGAGCCTGAAACAATGAGCCTTGAGCTTGTTGGGTAAGAGGATGACAGGCGAGTACCAGTGACACTGTCTTGAACTATGGCAGAGCAGAACAAAGCCAGCTTTTGCCCCTGAATCTGCTGAGTCCATGTCTGGCCAGTTCGTTCTGTCGTGAACTATGGCAGAGCAGAACAAAGGACTCAAATGCAGGACTCAGAACACGAATCGGTCAGTAACAGAGTTTAATTCCAGGCAGAGGTTCGGTACACGGGAGATCAACAAGAGATCAGGCAGAGGTACAAAAGCGTCAGGCAAAAAGGCAAGGTCAAAAAGGCAGGCAAGGTTCAAAAACGCGAGAAGACAAGACTATGGCTATGAAAAAGAGTGCTGGGACGTGAGCTATGAACTACAACGAACTGGCGACGAGACAAGACACAGAGGGGAATATGAGCAGTTAGGAGTGATAGGATGCAGGTGCGGTAGACACAATCAGGGATCAGGTGCACGCCAACAAGGAAGGGGGCAGGGTAGACAGGAACCTGAAACAGAGACAAGGGTGAGTGATTTCCAAAATAAAACAGGAAGACAAGACATGGAACATGAAGGAAAAACAAAACAAGATACTAAAAGGAGGTGACAGATCATGACAGACACAAGCATGGACTAAGAAGGCAAATGGTAAAACTTGAATGCAGTAAAAGGTGTTTGATCCAAGAGGCAGTAGATGGCAATTTTTATCACAGCATGTGTAATTTTAATACTTTCTGCAAAGATTTGCGCCTGGAACAGCAAATAGCATTACTGACCTCAAAAAAGTGTTCTGGTGTTCAGTTACATTTAAATCAATACATTTGATCTCGAACCATGAGAATCATTTGACCATTTAATTAAATATGCTGCATTCAAATGAAGTTATTTCGCTTGTCTGGGAGACATACAACACTTTCCCATAATTTTCATGACATGTTAAGTCTAATTTTGTGAAATTGCTTGAGTTCATGACATGCTAGACACAACTTCCCATGTGGCACTTCTGATTTCCAATTAAGCACAGCTATGCAAGTGCATATTTTTATATGGCAAAATCCTTGTTTTCTCTGACCTCACACCCTCCCACCTCCAGTTCCTTCTATTTGTGACCTGTATATAATATACTGACTATGTAGAAGTACCTCATAAAAACACACTTCAAAGATCTTGAGCTATACCTTTAAGGGTTAAATGTTTTTTTCTTCTATTAGGGGCAAATAGTTTATAAAATATAAGAACACTGTGGAACATTTAGAAGTCAAAAAGTTAGTCGTATATTTCAGTCATAATTATCTTCTAATTGTTCATAGGCGGGTGTTAAATGATGTGCCAAGACTTCAGTCTTGACTTTGAGAGGTGTAGCTTCACAATCAAAGTTAATTTATTCCTGGTAGTGTTGACTCATTTCACACATCAAAACACAATGTCAACAAAAATATTCACTGCAAAGAAAACAACCTAACCAGGTTGGGGTGTGAGGTATGTGAGCGTCAGCAACATCTTGGTATCACAAGGAATGTGTTTTAACAAAGTAATGAGAGTTTTTTTTTGTGTGTGGAAACAAAATAGACAGAGATATGTTTGTTTATCTGTTTTCCTTACTTTATTCTATGTTTGAAATAAATTAATTAATTCACTCATCAGGTTATGCATCAGCCAGTATATATATGGCATCCAACCACACAACCTAACCTCCAGCCGGCCTCTCTATCGTCCATTGTTAATTAAACTGGATGGATTTGATGGCGTTGACTTTCAGAGGGCATAAGGGGATGGAGGTGGTCAGTGCTGTGGTTTAAACAATCAAGAGAGCAACAGAAGACATTTTGGTCTAACAGCCGAGGAAGAAACATCCTAAAAAACTGCGAAATGTACAACATGCAGTCATATCACGGTTTTCGGGTGAGTTTTTTTGGTTCTTTTTTTATATACATATACTATATACTATAAACAGAGATAAATGCTGGAGTCAGTCCACAGTCACATGGTTTTCTGTTTATTATATATTTACAGAATTTACACCTAATAATCAAATTTCAAGTCAATTTCCCTATTGCTATTATCATGTATTAGTACATTACATTTGCCAATATTTCTTAATTTTGTTTACCCATTTCATTTATTTATTTCTGGCATACTTTTATTTGGGTCCATATGTATGGATGCAAAGTGTATCAATGTTTGATGGAGATGTAATAGGAAATATGAATATTATAAGAGCCTCTTGAATCACTTGTTTACAAATACTTCAACTACCTTTATCCAACTGAATCAAATACACATTTTCTATTGCACTGCATTCCGCGGAGAAAATTAAACAGGGCTCTTCATTGATGGTTAAGTGGCACAAATCTCCTCCAAGTGCTTCATCGAATGAGATCCACTGAGAGATTTTTTGGCTTGAGCCGACTCGTTTTAAAACATACAGAAGCAAAAGAAAATACATGCGGATAATGATGTCGACATGTAGAGACTCTTGTCTCTGACAACTTGTGATAAAAGCACAAGGACATGAGCTAAGCAGATACTCATAAGTGTTTATTAATGGAGTGTCTGTTTTGATAGTTTAAGGGAAAACAAATACTGGATTTATTCCCAGTCAGAGAATCTAATCTGTGTGTCAGTAAAACAGAATTAAGCTCTTCTCGTCTGTCCAAGAGCAAAATGTATTACAAACTGAATAACAATTTACATTATTATTCTTGTTGTCCTTGCTCCTGCCTTTGGCTAAAAGCTAGTTTTTAGACAACTCGTCCTTGTTTTAATTGTCCTGTATCGTCTCCCTCAAGGCAGCAGTTCAAGCAGGTATGTGTCCTGGGTGAGATGGGTCCTTGAGAATGTTGCGTGAGCTTTTTTTTTTTAGGCAGCAGGAACTTTTCTGAGTGGTGGAGATGACCCTCTGGGGCTCTTTTCTCTCGGCTGCTGTGCAACTGGCATATACCACACACATATATACTGCAATTTAGGTGTGGCAGTTTGTAAAAAAAAAAAAAGAGCAAAAAAATCATTGCGTCTATGCTCGCGCTACCATCTGGCCATCAGCAACATCAAAAAAGGACAAGAGGAGGAATATGTGGCTTGTGTAAAAAAGGAGTTTCAATTTTGCACAACCTTTTGCTTATCTCACCAAATTAACACTCAATATTAATTAAACAACATTGAAAGGAACTCATAAATTAGCTTTTTCTTTTACTAAACCCAGAAACAAGGCGTACATAACAAACAATAGCTCAAGACTAGGTCAAGACCAAATGTCAGTGTGTTTTCAACACTTTTGCATCAAAGGGTTGTTGAAACTATGAGGGAAGTTGGCGCTAACCAAGTGTTTTTGTGCTTAAACTTCACATCAACATTTAGAACCACAAAACAATCATCATGTTTTCTAATTTCTGCCACAAGCACCACGTGGTTCAAACACTAACATGTACAAGTGTGCAGACGTGTAAATAAGTAAGATAGTTTTGGTTCAGGGACATTAAGCCACACATACCTTATCTTTGGTTCGCAGAAATGCACAATGGCATCATTAATGAAAACCTGCTTCCATTATGAGTGTGTATGGGTGATTGCAAACATGATTACTCACAGCAGAGGGATAAAATCCATTGCCAAGAGTCAGAGCTCCATAAAAAGAAATTATAAGCTGTTTTTGTCTCCTCGGCTACTCTCTCTCTCTCTCTCTCTTTGTCTCTCTGCTAATGACACACACTCACACTGTCAGTCCACCCAGAGGGCCATTCCTCTGAGGGAGAATGACCAGTCCTTTAAATCTGAACTGGGCATAAGGGCTACAGTCTTTGCCACCCATGCAACAAATCAGAGATGCTTACTTACACAGATGCTGCTTAATGATGGGACTGTGCCCCAGAGCCAGACACAAAGCTGCAGTGTTTGCTTCACCAAATCCACCCAGAGCTTCTCTCAAGTGAAAAACAAACAATATTTCTCCCAACAACTGGTACCATACATATATAGGTCCGCCACATGGCAGAGTAGCGAGAAGTGGTTGGCACTGTTGCCTTGCTGCAGAAAGATTCTGCTTCGTGACCCAGTTGGAACAAGGTAATTTCTGCATGTTCTCTCTATGTCTATGTGGGTTTTCTCAGGGTTCTCTGATTTGCTCCCAAATGCCACAGTGACCTGCGACTCTTATGTGGAAGATAAAGCGGTAGACAATGAATTGATGGACAGTTTTTTTCCACAGACCAACAAGCAATCCCTTATTGTTTGATACAGGCCACATGCAATTTGTGTGGAGAGGAGGGGCAGATGAATCAGCTGTCAGTCCATGTGTGTGCATGCATCTCTATGAGTGTTTGAAATAGAGAAAGATAGAGAAAGCTGTCCGGGCAGGTAGATGAATGTACCGAATGGTGCGATGCATTTATAACGGCGTTGAAAAAAGACAATTTCTGATTCTGTGTTGTCCCTGTATTAAATTATGATCCCATTTAAAGGCAAACAGATGACAAACAAGTTGATAGCTAAAAGAAAGTCGAATCTATATTATCAGATGTTGGTGGATTTCACAGAAAACGATTAGTCTATTATTGTGCATTCCTAAATGCAGCCCTTACGTGATCATTTACATGTCTAGGTTGGGTTTGTTTCAACCTACAACCAAACAAGCCGAAAGAAAGAGTGAGTAAGACAGAACCCATTTTGCCGTTTTCAAATGACACCCAAGTTTAAATAAGATGGAAATTGTCTCGCTCTGTGACCTTCCAAGCAGAGGATGCGTCCCAACAATATCTCACCCCCAACCTCTAATGATCGTAGGGCTCATCATGACTGCTGGCTCCCAGCTGCAAGGCTATTATCTTTCATACGAACTGATGTCCCTTCAAATGACATCGAGCAGCACGCGTGTGTGTGTGTGTTCGTGTGTGAGAGCTGAAACAAAAGTATGTGTAAGGGAGTTTGCGGGGGTGACAGAATCACGTTACCGCCCTGCTATCGACCGCTACAGGGCTTGTCTTCCCGTGGTAGTTGCAGCATTAATCAAGCATCCCAAAGATTGGGATCTGGAGGGAAAGAGCAAAAGAAGACAAGAGGAGGGCTTTCTGCTCTATCTGTAAACCATTGTATCCATTTTAAGTTAAGTTAAGTTAAGTTTGCTTGTACTTGTAGATTTTACTGGACTAGCATTAAACCAGCTTAATTCGTAAAGCATGCGGATAATTGGCCAGATTTCGGACCCGATAATTGAGAGTGGCTTTACAAATTATCCTGTAGTGTGAGGGGTTACAAGACTCAATGTTGATGTCATCGTGAGTAGAACCCCACAAAAAGCAATGAGAGTTGACCAGGAAATGGATGCTGTGTGTGCACTTTTGTTTAGAGTTTCAGTGAGATCCAAAATACATGGAATCTGCTCCCTGAAAATGTTTGATTAAACACAATTGTGTGGTCCAGCATCTTGACGGGATCATCTAGTCTATGTTTTCTCAGGATTAAAACAGTGCAAATCAGATACATAGTTTCTTGTGTCTGGGGTCTCCCATGTTTTTAAAATCAAGTCAGATTTGAAAATCCTCTAACATGCTGGGTGGATGTTTGTTTTAAGAATAAGAACATGCTCTTCAGACTGCAAGATCACACTCCTCTCTGTGTGCATGTCCACCTTGTGTTAAATGCAATTTTCCCGATCCAGTTAAGGGTGTGCTATTGTTTGAACTGTGTTGATTCCAGTTATGACCATCAGATCTGCTTCTCATTTGATTGTACTTACTGAACACTTAATAATACAGGATGATTAATTGTGACTTTGGCGGTTGCAGGAGGAGAGCGTCACAGGAATGAAATTTATCATTTGTGACACATTGTAGATTAAAAGTAAGAGGGAGAGGCTGCACACTTACGCCATGCCACAAAAAACTTTCTTGGGTCGACCTTTTTGATCCGGTGTTGATTTTCCCCAGGCCAAAATGATTAATGCTTCCGATTATCATTCTTGATAAACAGATATGCTCTATTGTGAAAACAAACTTTTGTAAAGTGAATGCTGAGCTCCCTGTGTGAAATTTTGATAGGGTTATTCATGCTTTTATCACCTCTCAATTGGACTAAAACTCTGTACATTGGGTCGTCAGAAATGCTGCTGATGTCCTGGCCTCATTCCACTGGCTCTCTGTCTATTTTATGATTTTTTTTTAATTTTTTTTTTTTTATTTAGTGTCTATGTCTTAACGGTTTGGCACCCCATTACCTGACGGCGACCAGCTGCATGTGCCAAGCTCACAACTAAGACTGTAGCTACAGAAATACACCAAACCCAGAGGAGACGTTCAGCATGCCCATACACTGCACTGTACAATGTTCTTTTATGAGAAGACAACAAATTACAACATTTGACATCCAGCAGATCTTTTTTTCCTGCTCAGTTTGTGGCTGTTCGTTTCAACAAAACATCAAGCTTTATATGAGAAGAGACTGCAGGTTTTGAAGAAACACCGATCACAAAGGAGGTACTAACTCTATTATGCTCCAACAACTGTGCTCTTTAACTCGCTGAGCTGCTTCAAGGTGAGATAGAAACTTCCATTGAGTCAATAACACTTGTTAGAGAGCTCCAGGTTGTTAACAGTGAACATTAGAGTGTTAGAGTTACATGGAATCCCTGTGGTCACAAGAAGCTAAATTAGACAAGTTGTTTTGTCTCCTGAGAAAAGAAGAAAGAATGACATTGTACGTGGGAGATAGTTGGTGTCACAGACCCCCTCCTCTGCTGAGAGATGGTGTTTCAAATTTACTATTATTCTTATTATTAGTGAGTGCTTTAGTCTGATGATGAATAAATTATTATGAGCATGTGAGACAGATTTAAACAGACGATTTGTGCTGCCAATGCAGAGAGAATGTGTAACGTGTGCTACACTGATGGAATAAGAGTCTAAATATCAATCACTTTTTGGGGGAGGAATATTGTTTTATTCAAAATTATTATTATAATTTGGCACTGACTATGTATTTAGTTAGTGTAATAAACTACCCCTCTTCTTGAGTAGACATGGAAAGTTTTGAATGGTAAAAAAAGGTCTGTCTTCCTATCAATGAGTTTGAGTACAGCAAAATGATTGGTTATTGTCTTACTTGTTGTCTCTTTTGACCAAAATTAGAAAGCTCCACCAACTGGACTGGAAGGTGGTGTGCTAAAGGGAGCATGTACAGTAGGTGTTTCTGCTTTGGACATGGACGGATAACAAAATGTTATTCTCTTGGATCCCAGTGGACCTCTGTTGAAAGTATGACCCAGGCCTTTCCACTTGAAAGTGCAGGGCCAAAAGCGAACCACAAGAAATCCTCTATATTTCTTGTGGTTAGAAGAGAGACTGGGTTTAGTTCGCTTGAACTCTGCTCCACTGGCCAGTCACTATTATCTACACTATAATAATATTTGTAGAATATACTGAACAAAACACATTTATCATCACAGCGAAGTTAAGATATTTGGTCCAATGTTGGTTTCCATCTTTCATGTTATCCTTGAATGGAGTGGCATGAAGCTCCATGGGGAAATGGTATAAAAATGGTAAAAATGGTATAGAAGTGTTAAAGTCTGAAAAATATATTTAGAATAACATAATTTGTGTATTTACAACCAAATTAGGGCTTTTACAGCCAATTTTTTTTTTTTTTTTGGCTAACTAATCCATGTGCTTGTGGAAATTGTTCCAAAAAGGACAAAGCAATGCTGTGTCATATAAATAACTTGCAGAAGCATTTTCAAAACACTGATTATAGCCCTGCTTCTCAAACCCCCTGCCTGTCTCCAATTCACTCACTCACTCATGCTAGCAAATGTGCATACAAATACCTCTCTGCTCTGGCAGTAGGTAATCTGCTAAACGTAGTCTGCAGTTAAACATTAGAAAAAATAAGAGGTGAGGACTACACAAGTAGCGAGACATACTGTGTATGTGTATGTGTATATGTATATGTATATGTATATATATATATATATATACATATATACATATGAGGTTAATAAATAATTTACAACATTATAGACAGTAACAGGCTGACCAAAACAACCATAACAATAATAACCACTGCAACAACAATGACAGCAATAACCTACAACAATTGCACTAATATGAAGTGATTAACCAAATATGTGTGTGTGCCCAGTGGTAGGTCTATCAGGACTCAAATGCACAGCAGTCCCAAGTCCACCAATCTCGGGAACAGCTGTGTGCCTAACCTGGGAAAGACCACCCAGTGCCAGCTCCTAGAGGACAAGGACAAGAGATGACACAACGATGGACAGGGGCCGAGAGTCGGCCTCACTTTGGCATTGGGTCCACCATTTGAGAAAAGCAAGTCCCCTAAAGCCTGCCACAACCACACTGGCCACAGTAATTTTTGAAAGAAAAGTACAACATTAGCATGAAGGCTTATCTTCTAAATGTGTTACATGAAACCCTTCAATGCTTTTATATGGCTGCCATGTCTCCACAGCAGGCTGAATGGACAAACTGCCGAGAGTGTGCATTTTGCACAAATTTGAGAAACACCAGTATCAGTTACAGAAGGTTCCAGAGCCTGTTTCAATCACAGCCTTTGTCCTGTTTCCCTGAGTAAACAAAAGCATAAGCCTGGTTCCCTCCCTAAACATTTATTACATGCCGTCTGTTTATGACAAACTTCAACATGCGTGGCTGCATAAGCTAATGGGATTGCACCATATGGGACTACATATTGCATGCATTTATCTTGCATGAAGGTGGGTTTTTTCCTGGCTGTGCTGAGATGCATTGACATTTCCATTTAGCAAAACTCCCCCCTAGGCTCGCTAACCCTTCCTACCCACCAGACAAACAAGAAATAAAAAAAAAAATGCATTTGTTTTATTTCCAAGCCCTGGAGGCTGGCCTGTGTTTGAGGGGAAGCAGTCTCAGACCTTTCTGGAGAAAAGCTAATGCCAAAGATAGTGTTATCGGCCCCCGAAGGCTCCAAACAGACAACTGAATCTGAAGCTTAACTAAAACACTGATATCTAATAGTAGCTGTTTGACTGGTTGTAAACATCGATCATCCCACTTGTTTCGACACTCTGAGAGCCGGACGAGCTCCCTGCTGCAGGCTACAGTGGTTTGATGCAAGGGAAAAAAGGCAGTTCAAAAGGTAAGAAAATTTGAGTGATTCTCTGATTCCACAGGGAGATAGAGAGAAATATAGAGACATGCAGAGAGCGAGAAAGGCGACCTTGTTCTCTGTGTATCCGTTTCCACCTTTTAACATGAAGTGGGAGATCGTGATGAAATGGAAAGAGAAGATGAGAGAATTTCAGTGAAGAACTTGCCTGGTTTGCTCCATTGTTCCTATGCATTTAGAAGATAGGGTCATGTCCATGGGTCCAGAGATTTGGGCCTGATCCAAAAAATGATCTGTGAAATAAGCCCCCTAAGAAATGGTGAGCTGAACTTATGTTCCACAAATGAAAGGTCCACCGTGCCCTTTTTGACCTTGTGTCCAAAGCCATTTGCATTGATTTCAGCCATGGTCTGAAATGTGTTATCAATTTCTGTTGTAGAAAGAAAAATGAGTCTCATTTTCAGATTGTTAAAGGTCCAGTGTGTAACATTTGGAGGCTTTACTGCCTGAAATTGAATATACTACTCACAAGTACATTCGTTTTAGTGTATAAAAGCTCTGCCATGGAAAAAAAAAGGCCACCATTTTGTGTCAACATGTTTCCACAGCAGTGCAAAAGAATTAGCCAGCCATGTGGAAGCGTTCTACTCTGGGGAGGCCAGCACAGTTCCTCCTGATGCACCATAAGCAGCTGATAATTATTATTATCTGCAGTTCCACCACTAGATGTCACAAATTCCTACACACTAGACATTTAAACACTAATACTTTGAGTTGGACTCTGTCCTAGCCTTAGTTAGGAGGAAACCTAACTAAGATGTAATGTTGTTAAAGTTAAGGAGCTGACTACGCCACTTTGGGACTTTCACCCAAAGAAGTACATTCTACTCAAGATGCAGGAGACGTGATTCAAATGTTCAAATAATGCACACTTTAATTAATCTTTTAAAAGAACAATGTGTTCATTCAAACCAAAAAAAATAAATCTGTTCAGGCTTAGGTTTGTGATGAAATGAAGCTAGGTCTCACCTCAGCTCTCTCAGGAGGAGTCTAAATTAAAAATACTCAAATCACCAGGTGATGTGACAGGCACACAGTGAATACCCAAATCCCAGGGGACACAGCACCACCACCGGCCTTGGCACTAAAACAAGATACAGAAATTACACAAATAAACTCAGGATTATAATCATACGGGCAAATTATGTTCAAATGAAACAAAATATAAATTGCCCAGAATAAGTAAAAACAAATAATATACCACAAATAACTCAAAGAAAATAATAACCAGAACCACACAAAATGAACCAAATAATTACGACTGGGCAAATTATACTACCAAAACTTACATATAACTCCACAGAATAATTAAAGAAAATAAACATAACACTTTATAAATCACTTAAATAATATGCTGTGTTAAATAAAAATGTATCTAACACAGCAATCAATTAAATCAATTAAAAAAATAAACCAAAATAAATCTCAGAAATCAAAAAACAAAAAGGGCAGGTGAAATAACGATAAAATTAATAAACAAAATTGAAATAAACCTAAACGAAGACAAGCGAATACAAGGCCGCGACACAGCGGGAGAAGCCGTGAAGCGAAACAGAATGACGTCAAAACAAAGCAGAATCAGATCGAGACAAAGCAGAAGGGGACAGCTGATCGTGACGTCATCCAGGTCACGGTTTTAATCAGCCAGATGGCCAACATTTATCTAAAAAAAATAGACAAAATTAGCACACGTATTATGGCGCTAAAAGGGTACTAGTGATGTGTCGTTTGTGAACGATTCGTTCAAAATGAACTAATCTTTTATATGACTCGGGAGTAATGAGTCATCTCAGTGAGTGATTTGTTTTTCATGCTGTTCCTTCCTTCGCCACATGGCAGACAGCTGCATAAGCTCAGTCAGCAGAACAGGAACTGAGTTTCCGCCCCACCAGCACCTTACTCTTCTTCTTTGGTATGAATGCGTCCTATTCCCTGTGTCCAGACTTGTACCGCCACCCGATGGTGTGCGGAGGTATACCAGGGCCTTTAGGGTTCAACATAGTGCAAGTAAGGGATACGTTTTAGGTTAAACTCTCCAAATCATTGTGAGTAAATGCAGTGTCTTAACCATTGACCGTGTATAGATGGATGTAGACTTCCAGTTTCCCTGATCGGGACAGACCAAAGTTGATAATATATTTAATAGAGACCAGGGGCAATTCCACTGGTTGCAAAAATAACTCAGTTTGAATTGAAGGCAAAATGGAAAAGTGAGCTCTGACTTCTCACTTGATTGATAAAGTCAATGAACACTTTTCAGAGGAGTTACTGGTCTCAATCACGAGTTTCAGGACTTCTTCGATAACACATGATGTAAATCATGTTCACATTTAGAGGAAAATAGATGATAAAATACTGCCCATATGAGAGGACACCAGTGTGATTGACAGCTGGTATTGGTATTGAGTTCAGATTCTTATAGGTCATGTCACTACAGGATGCCGTGTGTTAAGAAGGGATACAGCAGAGGCATTAAGAGGAGAGAGAAGGGACAATATTGAAAAACCAATCGATAGATGAACGGACGAATGAGTTTTGTCTGTTTCAGTCAGTCAAACTAGAGCTGTACACACAAACAACACGTTGGTTATTATCCTTCTCTCCAGCTTCTTGGTAAATGTCATTGGGAGAGCGCTCCAGATTGGGATGAGCTGCCTACGCTGCTCATTTTGTAATTAGTGAGGAAGAGTGGGATGTGCATAGAGGAGGAGGGAGGGAACAAATGAGTGCTGAGTTTAACAGCTGTGTTGTGAGTGTGTGTGTTGTGTCCATTTTATGTGTGTATGTGTAATGCTGCAATTAAACAGAGCCAGCACAACACCTGTTTTTAACACACACACACACACACAAACACGCACACACACTCACACATCTCTTATTACTTGAAACCTGAACTTTTTAGGGACAGTGCACAGTTGAGTGAGAACACACAAACACACACACCATACTCCCCTTTAAAAAACACTCCCACACTCTCTTACAGCTAAACTTCAACACACTCCTGCACACCGTCAACATCAAACCTTTCTTTTCCCCGCATTGTGCACCTTGTTTTGCCCTCAATTCAAGAACTTCACACGGTGTCACAATAACTGTGGAATGAGAAGATGTGGTTAAAAAAAAAGTGACACCCCAAAAACTTTCCGTGAGAAAAGTAGACTTTGTCTGTTCATCACAATGTGAGAATAAGTTTGTTTTTGTCTTAGTTTTTACACAGAAACAATTTATAAGCCCTGTATTTTATATGTATTTATATTAGATTTGGCCCCATATAGTTCTTGTCCAAATGACAGCAGGCGAGAATGCTACTTGTGTTTTTCAGCAACATTGTCACCCATGTGCCATCTAGCCCCCAAAATCCACTTGCTAGTTAAAAACCATGGTGACAGCGCTTTTAATTTTGAATTATGGGGGGGGGCCAGCACCCCCTGAGACGCTCATATAAAGCTATAGAAGGTGAGTGAGTGAGTGAGTGAGTGAGTGTGAGCTCTTGGCTCATGAAGTCCAGCTTCATCTGAAGCTTATCACCAATCCTTCTCCCAAGGTTTCAGAAAGACTGATTCACACTTTAACATGTCATGTGGATTATTCTCATTCTGTGTACGTGTCATCTATCCAACACATGTAGCTAGTCCAGAATGCAACACTTGCACTTGGGTTGCACTCAATCTACTGGCTCCTTGTTCATTTTAGGATAGATCTTTGCTGCTGTGACATTTCCTCATTGGGGGATTATCTTATGTTATCAAACATTTAAAATGACATTTAAAAAACCCACCTCTTCTCCTTGACCTTCACTTCAGGGTGTGACCATTTTATCTCAAACTAGATCATCCAATTTTATTACTTTTATATTTTCAGTTTTTCATGTTTTATTGTTTTTTGTGTTGTATGGCTGCAACTAATGATAATTTTCATGACCGATTAATCTGTTGATAATTATTTTCTTACCACAAACCAAACATGATTCAGTTTTAATGATTTATTTGCTATATGGAATAAATAAACCAGATCAAATTCACATTTGAGAAGCTGAACAATCAGAAAACAATCAGAAACTCCTAATGTGCTGTACCTTTTACTTTGTAAAGCACTTTGGTCAATGTTGGTTGTTAAGTTTTAGAAATAAAAGTGACTTGAATAGACTTGACTAAAACAGAATCAGAAATATGGATGGTTGTTATGCATACCTGTTCTTTACCAATACACATTAGAGTTTTTTAGTTGCAGTGTGTTGAATTCTCACCAGGCTTTTTGGAATTCTGCACATTTAGCCATTGAGGTGAGTGTTTACACTTCCACCTGGGACTAATGTCACACACTATGAAGCCCTGATTTCAGAGCTCACACTTTTCCACATTTACATCTTTTAAATGGGTGAAATGACTGGTGTGAGGCGTACCCTAAATCAGCATCCAAGGTCCCTGCAGGAATGAAAAAAGGCAATTTATTTGGCCAATAAAGCCAAACAAGGTTGGCAGCAGGTGAGCAATCATTTGCCAAAGTCAAAGAGAGCAGCCAATTTTGAAAAAAAAAAACTAAATGAGGCAGGCAGAAATGCAGAAAGAGCAGGACACTCTGATGAGCACAATGGTGATGTGGTGATGGAATAATGAGCTCAAGAAGGCCAGGACTGAGAATGACTCAAAGGGCTGCAGGTTTTCTGAAAGGCTCAGTCACTATCGTGAGACTTAGATATTATGATGTCTGGTGTCCAGGTGGAATTAAAGGTCAAGTGTTGATTGATTATTTATTTATGTTATTGTGTCATGCATAACGGATATGCCCAGCACAAATGGACTTACAGGATACAATTCAGACCAGCAAGGCAGAGTGGAACACAACTTACAGACACATAAAGGGGATACTGTATAGTATATTATATTATATATATGTATGACTAACAGCGTTGCATAAGTATTGGAGATATAATTCTGATTAATTACAATATTACACTTTTGATAAGGATACATTTACCAATATTCAATTTATAGCTGTACATGGTAAAGGTAAAAGGTAATTAGAGAATGCATTTAAATACATAGGATGATTAATTATTTAAGAATTAGTTAGAGAGAAAGGGTGGCACTTCTTCCCACTCCTTTTTTCCCTTTTTTTTACACGTTCAAAATAAATGCATATCCATTCCATTCCAAACCTCCCTGTCATTGTCCCCAGGATTTCAAAACAAAGGTAGCCAACTTGTACTGTATATGGTAAATTTATAATTATGAAGGATTTGTCTTCTTAACTGACTTTTTGATTACACTTTAATGCCCTATGTCAGCTGAGATTGCTGTGACGCCTCATGTGGAGGATGAAGGGGTAAAAAATCGATGGATCGATACAGTATTGTCAATCAACCTCCTGAAGTTGCTTGAATATCCCTCACTTCAACTCATTGAAGCGTGTTGTAGTCTTCAGTTAGCATTAAAAATGGATGTTTAGATTGTACATTGTGTGCTTTTGTAAAAACATGGCCTTTCAAAAGTGAGTCACCATTTTGTGGTTGCATAATTCCACCTATTTATTTATGTGTTTTTACTGACAAAAATCCAGGAAACAGGCAGACATGTTGGACATATGTGTTTCTCTTCACTTTCCTCCCCTGCTGCACATCTGTAGAATTTCCTTGTACCAAGTCATATTTTGTCACACAATGGAGTCATTGCCTCGGTATAGGCATTTCATTTCAACTGTCGGACTTGGCCTAAAAAAAATTAGTTCTCCCTCTTGCTTTCTTTCTTACTTCACCTGACACACTGACCACCTTGGTTCCTTTGTCCTCTTTGTGAAAAAAAAAAAATCTGTCATTTCATCAAATCCGTGCATAATCAAAATAAAGAAAATGAGCTCAAATATAGGTAAAAATAAATAAAATGTGTGATAATATACAGATAATAGTGATATGATATGATAATATACAGATAATAGTGATATGATGTAGGTAACTATGTTTTGAAATATGAAAGGGTTATTATAAATTAAGCAATATGTACACAAAAAAAATCATATGCATTTTGTCAGCAGTGGGTTATTTAATTTAATTTAATTTGATACTGTTTTAAATGTATTATTTAGATTGGATTTGTGCACTTTAGTTTAGTGATCTTTACATGAATCTGGGGTTTGCAGAAATGAACAATGCCAACATATGACCCTAGAGAGAGAGTGAGTGAAGCAGGTCCTAAACTCCACCTTATAATTAACAGGAAGTTAATGTCATGAAAATGCTGGTGTTTTTTTTTTCCCCACATGCTGGTACAGCCTGGTGATTAGCACATGACATAACTGTTTAATTAAGTAAGTCAGTCTTATTCATGTAGCACTTTTCACAGATAAAAATCACATAAAATATCAAATACAAAACTATAATATAGTTGACAACCTCGTTCAACTAAAAGCCTGTTTAAAAAGCATACTCTTCAGCTGCTTTTTAAAAGAGCCAATACAATTTAAGCAGCCAATTGTAACAGTAAGGTTTTTCACAGTCTGTGTGCTTGGAATGAAAGGTCGTTTCCTGTTATAAAGTTAGTTTGGGGGACAACTAGCCTCTGATCTGATGACCTAAGACTGTGACTGGGGCAGTGGAGGTCCAGCAGATTGGATATAGTATAAGAATGAGCTTGAGGCTGTAAAAGTAAGAACAAGAAGCTAAAAATGGATTCTAAAATTAACTAGTAACCAGTAAAGAGATGCTAAAATGGTTGTGATGTGTGCTCTTTTGCCTGTATAGCCTGCAGAAGGTCAATGTGTTTCTTATTAAAACAAGTAAAAATAATGTTACAGTCATCAAGATGGGAGTAAATAAAAGCATGTATAATTTCCAATTCTGCCTTTGACGCAATAGATCTCAACAGTTCTGGATCAAAACAACACATTTTAATATACTAAAATTGTTGCTTTTTATTAATGCCACCAGTTTAAAAAGTGACTGAGAAGTCTTACACAAGGACCATGCAGGTGCTGCTATGTTTTATAACAATTTTGCTGAAATCGATCAATGAAGGCTTTAAGTGAATAAAGTGAATTCAATTCAGAGCTAAGGCTGTTGCTGTCAACATCTATTAATGTTGACTTCAGCAACATGATGACTATCTGCACACTCTCATAACCTTAGCTGTGGGTAACAGACTGGGTATAAATGCCCGGATTGACCGCTACTTTAACCCACAGCGGTCCTTCTCTCGAGCCTCACTGTCTGTCAGTGGGTCTCTTGATAAAGCCACTGGCAATACGCATTAAATATACTGTCAATAAGAAAACCCATCCAGCTGTCACTCATTAAACCCCAAGGCTTATCTTCCAATTTTTGTCTTTCACATCTTTGTTATTCACTTTGACTGTTTTCCCAATGCTCTTATTCCTTTCTCCTCTTATTCTTTGGTAGCTTCATCATGCAGCACACTGTACATGCAGAGAGCGTATGGAAACAGTACCTTGTACAGAGTATAGTGCGAGGGTGGGGGCTTGAATGTATGTCATAACATTCTCTGCTAATATAAGATGTATGTCATCAGTATGTCATTCCAGAGTTTGGAGGTGAGGACGGCAAAGCACTTGATCGTCGGGTTTCTGGTCTTGACTTTTCATGACAATGAGTATACCAATACAAAGATGAACAACTATTCACTCTCACATTCACAGAACAGTACATTTTGATTGTCCAATTAACCTCTGCATGTTTTTGGATGGTGTAACAAACCAACGTACCCGCGGAAAACCTACAAATGGAGCGAACTTGCAAACGCCTTACAGAAAGGCACTGGGTTCTACCAGGTTACAAACCTGGGCCCTGGTTTTGACTTGAAACCAAAAAAAGTATGAAAGATAACGACATTTCAGAGCACAGAAAACATTTAGATTTTGTTAGCGACCAAAAGGACAGATAGATAGATGGCATACAACCTCTTCAGACATTCCTAGATTATTGAGGTACAAGGAGGCAATATGTTGTTTGTGTAAGAATGGACATAAAACCTGACTTAACATTTAAACAGAAGGCCAGTGTAGACTCAGCTGTATGGTTTAACGTAGAGTTGATCAAGCATTAGTGTGCTATTCCTAACAGCATCAATTTGGATTAATACTAAAGGTTACAGACATTGTATCTCATGCATATATCTCTCTGTGATATAAGATAGGTACTATTTGAAATTTAAGATCTAACTATCTATTTTTAACACTTAGTATGGCTTCACATGACTCCTATACTGTATTACAGATTATAACACAGAGGAAATTTAACGTGATAAACAAATGTTTTTTGTAATAATTGGTTTTGAGATTGTTTTTTAGGAGGACCATGAGTTTTAGTCAGAAAGTTCGGTCAGGCTGCTAGGATTCATGGAATGTAATTGAACATATAACATGATATATTCAGCATAACAGTGATACTTATCCGACAAAAAAGTAACACAATGGAAACTATAATTGACCCAAGACTGATCCTTGAGGAGCTCCATAACTAAATGGGGAAACTGGAGATTAGGGTATTCCAGCAAATGCAATAGTTGAGTATTCATTTTGTCACCTTGTCAGTGCATTGTTGAAGCATGATTAAAAACGAGGGGAAACCTCAGGAGATCAAAGACTTAATACGATTGTGATGAGTGATGATGATAGAGACAATTAATGTGACAGGATGATGCATTTGGGGAATTTGCATTGCTTGGTGGGGAAGAAGATAACAAAGTACACCAATCAATTCTCTACCATTTTAGCCAAATAACTCCAAAAGTTGTCTTCTAATTCACAGCTCACAGCAGATTCTTCTTCTTTTTGCTTCTCCCTATAGAGGTCGCTACAACAGGTCCTCTGCCTCCATCTCACCCTCATCTCGTCTTCTGTTACACCAACTGTCCTCCTTAACATCATCCATGAACCTTCGCTGTGGTCTTCCTCTTTTCCTCCTGCCTGGCACCTCCATCCTCAACATGCTTTGTCCAATTTAATCCCTATCCCTCCACTGCAAGTCTCCAAACTATTCAATGTGAGCTGTCCCTCTAATATGCACATATCTAATCCTATTATCCTGGTCACTCTCAACATAAATCTTTAGCTCTTCCACCTCCAACTCTGCCTCCTGTCTTTTAGACAGCGCCACCATCTCCAAACCATACATCTTAGATGGCCTCACGTCTTACCTTGTCTTTCACTTTTGTTGTAATCCTGTTATATACAGATCACAGCAATCAATAATGGGACATTTCTCAGTTAAACCTGCAGAAGAGTGCTCTCCCTGGTTCAACAGCAATGTGATAGCAGAGCTCGATTCTGTTAAGGGTGTCACGGTGGAGCTGTCACATGCAAGTCTTCCATTTACATTATTCTTCTATACTCTTGAGAGGTCGAGTATTGGTAAGGATTCAAACTTTTGTTTCTGAATGTAAGAGGGTCATGGTTAAGGGCAGAGAGACAGACACTGTTGAGGGAATCCACCAAGACGCTGTTGCCTCATAAAAGAGCATGCTGTAGGTTT
Organism: Solea senegalensis; assembly: GCF_019176455.1. Classification (NCBI taxonomy): domain Eukaryota; kingdom Metazoa; phylum Chordata; class Actinopteri; order Pleuronectiformes; family Soleidae; genus Solea; species Solea senegalensis. Next base: position 22,463,439 of record NC_058032.1, read on the forward strand.
GTTTGAGAAAGATTCAGAGAATTTCCTGACATATTCATCACAAGGGAGATGTGATAGGACAATGGGTGACACGAAGTATGTCGAGATAAAGGGACATTAAAAGAAAAAAACAGCCTTGTGATCTCAGACATAAAAGTCAAAGAGATTTACATTTATGAGGAAAAAGACCAGATCTAGAGTCAGGACCTATCACAATCTGATTTAAAGATTCAAAAAGACCTAAGGCGTCACATAAAAGGAGATTACATAGACAGCATACTGATATACTGTATATTGGGTCAGAACAAGAAAGAGGAGCTCAGAATATTAATCAAACATAATTTAGCTTACAGGTTTGTCCAAAGTAGATGTTTTGATTCACCAGAGAAGATGATAATAGGAAAATAACCTGGTGTAACTTAAATTAAGAAGGCAGTATCATTAAGATTGCATTAGGATTAGATTGTATTGATCCCACACTGGGGACATTCACGATAATAAACACTACTACTACAAATGTACGTATTAAAATTAGCACAATAAGAATACAAATACAAAAGACAAGAAATATATTAGTTTTTGTACAAACATGTACTTATATACAATTGTACCTATTTAACTATAGAGACAAGCAAAAGGAGAAAGTGCACCATCACAGAGTTGTTGCACATAATTATTGCACGTAAATTGTATGTATTATGGCACAGGCTGAGTGAGGGATGGCAGCACAATGTTCAGTTGTCTAAGTAATTGTCTAAATAATTAATTATTCAATTATCACAGCCAAATGCTAGTGGAACACGTGTTAAATGGGTGTAGAATAACTTTTTTCTAGATATCACATGAAACTGCATTAGTGTGAATCTGTGGATTTCTGTGATCGTGGACTGAATGTTGGTAGAGCTGGACAATATGCCTCAAAAAGGTTATCATGATAAAAATGGTCAGAGCAGTTGATATGCTCATTATAATACCAAGTCAGATAATTAAAGATTGAGCTCCTGTGGCTAATAACCGTTCCTTGCTTTTTTTGTTCCTTGGTTTGCGTGTGCCTTGCAGTCAACTGTCAGATCAGTTGGTGAACCTGAGATGTCAGGTGTCTCTCCGCTCTGTAGTCATGCATGATTCTTAACTTAATGATTCAATTGTTCACAGCTTTGACGGTTGTATGTGTGTTTTCTCACTTTGACAGCAAAATGAGTCTTTACACCAAAGATCTCGCTCGCTAAAACAAACAAGGCAATCAGAGCTGACAGACTTCACCACATTCACAAGCCTCTGTCGGCCTCTGGTACTCATATTGCAAGCAAGTGCGGAAGCACACACACACACACACAGACACAGACACACACAGATCCACCAAAAACAATACTTCACTCTCACTCCGTGGGGTGAAGTAACCAGCAGAAACTGAAAGGTGAGCAGTCGCTAAATAGTGAGGTGAGTAATTGAACGCAGCTGAAACTAATGGTGGAGGAGCATGTAATCAAAGTGGTGGGAAACTACAGGAAGGGAAGTCATTTTTTGTTTTAAAGACAAACACTATTTCTAATCAGAAAGCATTCAAATCATTGGGGCTAGACAAAGGAGAACACAAGAAAGAAGAAAAAGCATAAACTTCCGATAAACCCATCAGTAAATATCTGACAAATACCAACAGTCTTGGCTTCTTCTTTTTATTCTGTACAGGGGCAACTACTGCTCCATTTCATGTCCAGCGTCAGGAAATGTGGTTGCTTGTTTGAGAATTTACATTTGGGAATGTCAAATTTGGCAAAAAGTAAGACCAAAAGAAAAAAAGGCATCCCTGTCCTTATCTGTGACAGCCAAGTATAACATGTCTGTAGTGAAGAGCGAAGTCTGGAAAAAAATACAGCTGCAGTTCACTAAAAGGACATTTCACGTCAATGTCACACTTGAAAAGCACTTTTTAGGGGTAAAACCTAGCAATAACTTGAATGAGATCTCTTTCGTTTTATTTTTTAAAAGGAAATTTTGTTTCTAAATTTCTAAATTGTTAACAAACTTACTCCAATAGAAGGTTGCCAAGGGGGAAGAGACTAAATCAGACCTAACTTTAGAGTTGGAACCTTTTAGGAGGAGAAACAAACAAACACTATCAAAGGACATCAACCGTTCTGAATGACGTGCAAATGCCAGAGGGAATAGTGTCAAACACTATGGGGAATTAATTTGGGTTTATTGGTATCTTGTATCTTGCAAGTGAAGTAATCTGAAATGAGAAAGAGTATTTTTTTTAACTCTATCTCCCTGCGCCACAGCTAGAATAACTCAGAACCACTGATCACAGACGGATGACAAATAATCAATTCTGGCTCTGGTACTATCATGTTTGCTCATCTTTTTTATTCAGTATCTGTGTATAAGTGGTAATTTACACTGTCCATGACTGCAATAGAAAACAAGCAGCGACTATGCAGTAGCGCGTCAGGGAAACTCAGTGGAGCTTATACCATATTAACGATGGTGATAGTATACACACACACACACACCCACACCCACCAAGAGCCCTTAAAACCAATCACATAGCCTCTTAAACGTGCAATAATCAACCTGTATCCACCATGCATGCAATCTGTATGAATACTAAGCTGTTTTATAACCCCTTTAGATTATAAATACATAAATGAATAAATAAAAGCCTATCTCAGCCATAAAAACTATACTGCAGTGACAATCTTTAAAACCAACAGGTGCCTGGAAGATAGGAAATGTATCTAAAAATGTGTGCTTCAAGGATAAAATACACATTTTTAGTGAGGTGTATAAGGACATGAAATCTGCTGACTAATCATTATGATCAGGCAACAGTGACACTTCAATTTCAAGTCATATCGTAAGTGCTCTCAGTTGCAGGGAAGGCAACCTGTGCCCTGTGTATCGACCAGAAACAACAGATGAAAACTGCTTTCTTTCAGCAGGTGACCGACATGTGTGGTCACCTTGAGGAGAACTAGTCTGCGAGCTGTTCTGTCCAGTCATGTCTAATGAGTAAAGAGTTCCAGTGGAACTGAAACGGCAAAGCTCGATACCCTCCTCCTGGCTGCATCTAACTGCTTCATTCATATCTTCTGACAGCCTCTCTGGAGAGGCATTTGTGGTTTCTGTGAAACAATTCATTTTGTGAGGAGTCGAGTTTGAGAGATGGGTAAAGGCCTATATTTATACTTGTGTATAATGGATGTGAGGATGTTTCTTTTTTATGTGTTTTTTGAATGCTTGGTTGATGATAATACAATATTGGTGAATTTCAGACAGAAAATAAAATGCTTAAGTGTCACTTTTTATTATAACTGGTTGGTGAATGAAAAACTTTTATGGCAGATGTTTGGGCTCAGGAAAAAGAAAAATAATAATTTGTGTAAAATCCGCTCCTTCGTTCTCCTCTCACAGCATTCGTGCACATGTACACTCTGCCTTGTCTCTAATATTGGAAGGGGAAATCTGTCTTTCTCCACCATCCATACAATAACCTGCGAAATTCCCTTGAGAAAATCTGCAAATTTACATCATGGCACTGCTGCCTCCATCAGAGTTCAAAGTTCAAATGTGTTATTTTATGAATTCATTGCTTGAAATCCATTGGTAAGTGTGTGTATATCTTCAATAAATTGAAAAGATTGAATATATTGAATAGATTTTCTCTTAGGTTCAGGAAAGTGCAGGTTACAGACTCAAGTTTCCGGTCAAACGATGCAGTCCAATGATGAGATTATGCATCAAACACACATTTAACATATCTTACACTTTCCAGATATGGACATATCTGGAAACTGTGTTCTTGCAAAAAAGACACAGAAGCTGAACACTGGTGGCAACATAATGTATAGTTGAGTATCATGGGGAACATTGAGTTGCCATAGTAATCATGACAGGAGCATAAGAGGAAGTCTGGTAATGTAGTATAATAGGTGGCGATTGGGAGGCATGCGTTTCCCATGTTAAGCTGATAATCAACAGTTACTTTTATCCATGATTGTTCCAGAATCTTAATTACGGTTAATGTTGTAACCATGACAACGTAAGGTCCCCCTAACCTAAGGTTGTTCTTATTACAGAAAGCACCATTAGTCTTCGCGCCTCATCCTCACCAAACTGGCTTTTTCACAGTGTAAACCCCATGTAAAAATAGGCTACTATTATGGTCTGGTGCACATGCCATTTGCATGATTGTGAGGGTCGTTTTAGAGGGCAATGAATGGCTTGGAGGGCTTGGTGTTTAAGACTGCATGTCATTTCTCTTGGCTTTCATATGTTATTACGCGTGTCTTTGCTTGAGGAGATCCAGCAGAGGACAGTAGCAGTGATTAGCCAGTAAAGGAAAGAGCAAAGACAAGAGGACGTAATGCTACATTATGTATACCAACTGCCAAATAAAAAGAAACATAATCTTACCTCGCTCTATTGAAACAGAAATCAAAACGAATATGAACATGATTGTAAAAAAATTGCTGTCCTGGGATTAGAATTAAACTCCCTGCGCTGTATAGCATGGCTCAGTTCCCCCACTATGGCCATTGCATTGCAGTCCAGCCACGCAAGCCACAGCTGACAGGCGGGAAGACATACCATCAAGACTTTATCCGGGCTAAATGCATACAACCTTATTGAACCGCCATGGTTATTGGTGGGCATCAGTGACAACTATCTGTACCAGTTCTGTCCCCTTTATTTAATCCACTCTATCTATAATGTCTCCCGTGCTATTAAAGTGCCTGCCCCAGCGGTGATCTCATCACTGTAGACTAATAGTGTAATCTTCCACAGCAGGGTCTAATATCAAGAAGAGAACAGTTACATTCATGTAAAATCCATTATTGGTCGCCTCATTTGTCACTGACCAACAAGATTGGACAAATCACTGCAGTGGTGCAAATTATATCAACTAACCATGGGTTAACGAATTATGGGCTGAATATAGTTGGAGGCATCCCATTATGTACTACACATGAGTGGAACGGAGGCAGAGCAGCTCCTGTAGCCTTTTCCCATTACTAAAGCTGCCAGGCTGCTGAGACTATTATTCATGCAGTAAAGCGGTAAAGCATGCAACCAGAAATAAGAAAGGTATTGAGAGCATTTTTTTGTTTAATAAACTGTTTATCACCTTGAAACTGGAACCCTGAGAGACTATAAATGACTAGAACTATAAAAGGACTGTCATTCTGATCACATGAACACTAGATGTTAAACAAGGACAGCCATGTTGTGTTTGCCCTGATGAATGCCTGAATAGCTGAATTGCATTGCCAATCAGATTTGTTTCAACATACCTTGAATAAGTTGGCAAATGTTGCATATCACCTTTAAGTTCTTGTGCTCAACCTTTAAATATATAGAAATGTCTACTACTATTGACTGGAGCAGATGATCGTTTGACCTATCATTAAACGATCATCAGCTCCAGTCAATGCTATAGATCGCCTTTAGTTCATGTCATGCAACCAAAACAATGGTATTTTGGCAGGAAGTGGTGCTGTTCACATCCATAGACATACAGTGGCTTGTGTATAAAGAGTACCTTTACTTGGTATACAGGGTTTCCATTTCCTGATAGCAGCTTTTTGGTACAGTATTTTCACGTCAGTTTTGAATGAATAGCGCAGACATTATCTTGTGGCACAGATGACGCTGCATGATAACCTTGCTTGAAATGTTCATAAAAAAAAGGCTATGAAAGTAAGTTTTCATTTTAAACCACTATACATTGATATGTATGGGTTATTCATGTTATTCATGCCAATAAACAGCGCTATATAATACACACTGCCCCTTATAAACAAATAAATTGCACAAAAGTGCCAATTTTACCATTCCCTTAATGCACTTACACATATTATTGAATATCATAAAAAGAGTCACGTGTGATTTGAACTGAGACCTTCTTGCTTTTTCTCTCTCTTTCTTTGTGTTTCATGCTGATCCTCGTCAACTCAACTTCCACCCTGCTCCATCCTGTATGTCCCTCTCATCCCTTCATCCTCCACTCTGCTTAGATGTGGTTGCCATGGAAACATTGGCCTACTCTGCTGGAGTGGTACTCGTGCTAAATGGCTAGAATTGGAGGTAAAATGTACGTGTGTGAGTGTGTGTGAGTGTGTGATCAAAAGAATGGTCAAATCCACATGGTTGCTATTATTACTGACAATCTGCTGCACTGTGAGAACTTGAATTACACTGTAGAACAAAGAAGGCAGAGCATTGGTCTAGAACATAGACTGTTCTTTTACATCCAAATACAGTTTCCTTGCTTTTCCGCCTGCTCTCTTTAGCTTTTTAAATCTTTTCCTATCCCCCTCCTTCAGCTCTATTGGATGCTAACATTAATATCACCTCTGCAATGTGCTGACATGTTCCTACACCATGCTGAGAGCTAACTATAGCAATGCCCCTCTCTCCTGGTGTGAGATGATAATGACGATAAATCCAGGAATATAAAGAAATACATTTCCCCTTGTCTGAACTCCTTCACAATTTAAAGGTTCTGTAGTCTAACACAGCAGGAAACGAACACATATTTAACCAGCCAACATGGCAGGAAGTTCAAAAACACAAACAAAAACAAATGCAACACGAGAAATGTGCTGGAAAATGAAGTAGAAAGAAACAAAACACATGCATCAACAGAAACACCCTGCAAAACCGGAAACACACACAAATCCCAAAACACACACAGGACAGAAAACACATGCAAATCCCAAAAACACACACAGGACAGAAAACACACACAAATCCCAAAACACACGCAGGACAGAAAACACACACAAATCCCAAAACACATGCAGGAAAGAACACACACAAATCCCAAACACACAGAAAACACACACAAATCCCAAAACACATGCAGGAAGAAAAACACACACAACTCCCAAAACACACACGGGACAGAAAAACACACAAATCACAAAACTCACACAGGAAAGAAAACACACAAACTCCCAAAACACACAGGAAAGAAAACACACACAACTCTCATAACACACGGAGGAAAGAAAAACACCAACTCCCAAAACACGCCAAGAGGACAGAAAAGCACAAATCCCAAAACACATGCAGGAAAGAAAACACACACAACTCCCAAAACACACGCAGGACAGAAAACACACACAAATCCCAAAACACATGCAGGAAAGAAACACACACAACTCCCACACACAGCACACACAAGCACACCAGAAAACACACAGAACTCCCAAAGCACACGAGGAAAGAAAACACACACAACTCCCAAAGCACACACAGGAAAGAAAACACACACAACTCCCAAAGCACACGCAGGACAGAAAACACACATGCAGCTCGTTTCTCCTCCTGCATGTGTTTTGGGTCGTTGCAGTGCATTTGGCCACCGTAGACCTCCCTTTTAAACCCATGAAACAAGGACTTGCGCAAAACAATTAGTCAAAAGAAAGATGAGAAATGTAAGTGTTTTTTTTTTCAACTGAAGCTGAGCAAATGTGAGGAATTTCAAAATACGGGCTAGGAAGGAACAATAACCAAACAACCTAAGGACAAAGAAACACAGGATGGCATAAAAAAAATAATAAATACAAATCATAGTATTTATTGCCCTTAAAAAAAAACTCATTTAGAAATCTTGGCCCAATAAAATAAGTAAACTAAATAAAAGCACTGCTTAATGAATTGAATTGATACTTTTAGTCTTACTTGTGTGAACCACTCACAACTGTCAAAATTCTGCAACAGCTACACAAAAGTGGATACCCTGAAAAAAGACAAAACACAAAAGTGTTGCAGCCGTGATAAAAACTAAGACTGTACATCATTAACAGTCAACCCTGACTCTTCTGTTCATGATAGTGCAGTCAGCCCTTTGTAAGATCAACTAAACAGTGAACTCTGCTTTCTAGAAACAACAGAGTGAACGAAACATTGCAAGGATAACAATTCTAAATAAGAACATTTTCTCTTCACTTCATACCCACTTGCCTGATTAAAATAGCACATCAGCCAATTAAAGTTGGCCTTCCTCAGGTCAATAGCACAGGCAGCTTGGGCTCTGTCTCTAAAAGTGGAACGATAAGACCATTAAGAACTACAAGAGAGGAGGACCAACTTAATATAAATCTGTAGTCCATTGACTCAAATCATTCCTGGGACAAAATGGCAGGTTACTACCCTTAAGACTATAAAACCTCTGAGGAGGAGCTACTGGCTGGAATCCAGGCCCCTAAAACCAATGAGGTCAGTGGTGATGGTTATATTTCAAATAAAACATTAAAAATTAACAACCATAAGTCCATTGCTTCATCAAACTCTTTCAAACTGGCTCTGTGCCCTGAACATTTTCTGAATATGAGGAGCAAAAACTTTAAAGCTACAGTGCCTAACTTTTTTATGTATATATTATTCTCCCTCTGGACAGCACACACTTTTAACATGCATTGAAATTCTATTTATGTAGCCTAACTTCACCATAGGACACATGAATTAAACTGTGTGAAATATCCGGAGCAAGGTCACATTGAAGTTACACCACAAAATCCAACTACAGATCATATCACACCCCATTAATAAATATGCCATCCAAAACAACAAACAACAAAAGAACAACGTTTTCTCTTGTTTTTAAAGGGGTAACAGCAAAGACTACAACATTAATGTCCCTTGCCGTCGTAAAATCGTAGTCTAAGCCGTGTCCATTTCAGCTTCAGGATTTCATCAAAGGATTTGACTCAAGAGGTCAGACTGCATCTCAATGTCATTTAAGATCGAGTATGAGTTTGGAAAGAGTGTAGTCACCTCCCACTTTCAAGAGGCCAGAACAATGGGCTCAGATGATAATGCCTCTATACAATCCGATAGACCTCCAACCAATCAGACAAATGTTCTCTATTACATTAATTTCTGGGAGCGATTGCTATCTAGTACTGGCATCTAATGGCATTTGCCCAGGGGAGCTCCGTGGAGCAAGTTGCTAAAATGGAGGCAAATGGAGAGATAGATGTGCTTCAGTGGCCGCATTGTTGGTTAATACTCCTTTTGTGTTATGAGTCAAACTGACCCATTTTAAAGTATGAAGGTCAAATACAAATTGTTAAAAGTATTTTTTTTTTCAGTATGAAACTCCTTTTGCTTGCCTTAAAAATGAAAATGGTTAATTTGACATATTTATTTTACAAGCTTCCATGTTTGCCTTCACAGACAGCCCAGCCCTATAGTCTTACTGCCCTAAAAAGGGAAACAAATGTTGTGCTCATAAGAACAAAAAAGCTGAAATCAGCGCGAGAGGAGCAGAAACCAAACATGATCCTAGATTTCAATGCCACCAAAGCAAATGATCGGCCAGTGGTCATCTTTTATGAACATGATCGATGTATCGATGTATGTTATTTTATTCATTTCTGATTGAAAACAGCACATGTATGTACATTTTTTAAATGTTATGCAAAATGTTTGTATGTTTTATGTGGGTAATTTGAACATGTATTTTTTTTATGAAAAAACAAGTAAATTATTATTATCATAATTGAAGCATGGTCTGTCAGAGGTGAAGAACACCATTGCACTAAATAATGATATCATTGTTGGGAATAGAGTTAGTAATGTGATATGAATGAGTGTTTATTGGGATTTTTTTGGTTTCTTTTGGACAACTTTTGAAAAAACATGCACTGGGTCACATGACCCACAAACATCATTGCTTTTCCTGACAAACAAAGGTAACAGAAGGGTTAAATAGAAAAGTTGCCAGATGTCGCATCATGGTAAGCCTGCCTCTATTGAGTCGGGGGTCTGTGATTGTTTTTTTTATTCTGAAGCCAAAAACTGTGTCGTTCACCGACTTCCCCACAACACTGGTCTATAAAAGCCAATTCCAAAACGTTTTTTTTTTCTCCGCTCACCTCCTGATTGTATTATCTAGTGATCAAATGTGACCCAATTGGTATTATTTAAAAAAAAGAACATAAACTATACATACCAGAAAGTGGCCAGTTAAGCTAGTCTTCCATAGGAACAGGTGATTAAAATAAATAAATGATGAAATTAACAAATCAATGATAATACAGCAAAATATACACATATGTTGTTAAATTTAATAATGTGTGACAAGCCAATAATAAGGACATAGAAATAATTATAGGATCAATATGTGATGAGTGGCTTAGGACCGAAAAACAAGCAGGCGAGGAGGCGTATAGCAGTTTTGATGGTTTATTAACAAATGATGAACAAGAGAACAGTGCAACAGGATGTGGTGATGGGGTGGCAATTGGCTCCAGGCGATGGAAAGGATAAGTTTCAGAGACAGCATGCAAACGGGGTTAGGTCTGAGTATAAGAAGACGGGAGTAGTAGAAGGACCGTGTAACCATCTGACGACAAGCGACTGCAGACCCAGAGCATAAAAAGACTCTGCTGTGCTGATGAGGACACTGAGAGCAGGTGTGCTCCCGATGCAGGTGAGGTGATTGCATGCAGGAGGAAGTGCAGGCGGAGACAAGGCGGAGCATGACAAATAGATCTTCCAGCAGCTGAAAGGACAGAGCTCATATACTGAAGAGCATGTGTAGAGTCTAATACAAATCACGTTTGGAGATAAATTATAACAAAGAAAGCAAGGGAGGAACATATGTGTTTATCAGGTTAACTTTCACAGAGAATCATTTTTGTGTGGACAGAAAATCTTATCAGACCAAAAATGTTTTGATTTTCTCCATAATTTTTTTCGCTGACATCTTATTGTTCTGTATATTCAGTGTTGTAATGTAACCGAGTACAAATACATATCTGTACTGTTATCTATATTTTTAGCAACTTTTACTTTTACTCCAATACATTTCCCCGATCTATCTTTGTTACTTGTTACAACCAATGATGAGCCCCTTTTCCACCGAGATATCCATGATCTTTTATTAACACAAACTTATTCAACTGAGTGTGTGTGTGTGTGAAGCCTCCTCTGAAAAAACATGATTCGATTTATTTCCCCTCATCCTAATAATTTATGAGTTTCGTTGCATCACACTTGATTTGAATGGGACAGTGCGTCATCCAAATTATTTGCACTTTTTGTCCCGTCTGGTTTGCAAAGACCTTGAGAAAAATGCGTGTTTTCGCGTCAGTGTCTCTAAAAATCTCTAATTACACCAGAAAAAGTCGGCAGATTTGTCGCTAGTGGCAATAAAGCTTAAAGTTGGCAATGCAGAAACAGCTGCAACATGTGGTGGAAAAGGGGCTATGGAGGACTTATCTTAGTCACAGGGAGGTTGACTGCATAAAGATGGGTACTGAAAGCCGCTATTAAATGGCAAATTATACATTTTGAAGCACTGATGATAACAGTATAATTGGAAAAAGAATTGCTGTTTGTCTATGATGGATTTTCGCTGTTCACATGAGGAGAGATCTGTATGTGTCTTTGTTCCTGCCTGTTACCTGTTTTTACAGGAGGCACGGCTCTCTACCGCTGCCTGTTTGTCAGTCTTACACACACACACGAGTAGAGCGAGAGTGACATAAACACAAATCCTCTTTGACTGCGTCGTAATGGAAAGAGCTAAACATTCCAAATTGTGGTTATATTTCATCCAAACCAGAATTGATGCAAACAAGTTTTGCTTATACAGGTGGAAATAGGAGCAAACTTAGGGGAAAGTCCGACACATCAAACCTTACAAATGCACAGCTCAAAGCACGTTGATTAGGCAAACAAACATTTTCGTTTTTTGCTTTTAGTCAGTTAAAAGATTAGTTATCTGTTTATGAATACTGTCTGAAATTGTTCCTGTTATAAAACTGTTATTCTGGAAACAGATAAATATGTCATTAATGTATTGTACATACATTTGTTATTTTAATTACAGGTAAAAAAAAATAGATTATTTGTGTCACTGTGTGCAAAATGAAGGACCCTGTTAGGAAGCCAACTACACTGCTTCGAGACAGGAGACACGACGAATGATTCAAGAGTCTTTATTTCTCTCTTGAGATGGCAGGCAAAAACAAAATCACTTCTGTTCAGAAGGAAAACAACTAAACTAGACTGGGAGAAATAATAAAATCACTTCTTAACAGAAGGAGAACAAACAAGACTTGACACTTGCACTAAGGCGACACAAACTTGGGACCTGATGTGAACTCTAGGAGCATAAACGACACACTGGCGAAAAGCAAAGGAACTGGAAACACTATATAGGGGAGAGGGAATCAAGGGCAGGTGCGAGTGATCACTTAAGGATCACCAGGTGAAGTGCATGAGGGAAATAGGGGTTCCAAACGTTGTTTTTTATTGGAACAGATTTGTGAACTACGTTGATTGGAAAAAAAAGTTTGGTTGATTCCTAACAAATACATGATAGTAAACAAGGTGAAAGAAGTATCGTTCAAAATAATTCACCGATATTACCCTGCTAATCACTATATGACAAAGTTTTACAAACTGTTCCTTTTGTGAAAAATCATCCAGAAACTGTTTTACACCTCTTTTGGTATTGTTCACACACCAGATCATTTTGGCAAAACTTCAGCAGATTTATCATTGACCATATTATAAAGACTTTGTTCTATTGTGGGAGAATGTGGTATTTTGCTTTTATAGAACTCAAAATAGAGAGAATATGTACTTCATTATAAATGTATTGATTCTATTGGCCAAATTCCATGTAAATTCAGTGGTAAAAAAACTTATTTTGTCCCTTTTACCCATGAAGTTGTGCATTATATTTCTTTGATTTCTGGCTCTAACAACAAAAAGGCAATTAATTAGCTACCCTGGCAAAGTTGTATTTTGTCTGTCTTTACTGCAGTATATTTCTTTTATCACTTCTGTACTGTAACTGTATTGCAATAAAGTTGTTAAAAAAAAAAAAAAAATGAGGGAATTAGGGGAGATGTGTCAAAACAACTGAGGAAACTCCGAGACAGGAAGACTTGACGTCTACCAAAATAAAAGGGGAAGTGAAAATCAAACCCACAGCAAAAGTGACAAGAACTTAACGTGACTTTCAACCTAAACTAGCACAATAACTAAACCAAGCAGAACAAAAACACTTATAAATGGCCGGTTGAAAATGTTATGCATTATACCGCTTAATGACTGCGTTTGGTGAAGGCAGAAAGTTGCATTACAGCCTTCTTCTCTTTCATTGACCTCTTCTCCTTTTCAGAACAGAAGTCATTTCTGGATAGTGGCTGTTGGTATCAACACAAGCTGTCAAACAATATAAAGCTGTACTTAAAACAGCTTTGAAATAAAAGATTTCACGGACAGCAGCTGTAAATGTGTGTCAGTGCTGCATTGCAAAGAGTTTTATTTCCAATTGCATAGATCTTAAACTGTGCCTCCTCCTACAATATACATTTTGTTTTCCTGCATTCATTCATTTTAAAACAGACATACAGTGTAGGATGTGCTTTTCCCCTCACACCACGTCTGTCACTCAGATGGCTTATAAATATTTTCTGTGTTTTGTATTCTATTAGGACCCCTATTATCCGTACAGCTATAACAACATGAATAACATAGCTGCTCCTGGTCTCTCTCCCACTGTGTTTGCTGCTCCATGCTGGCGTCTGCCGCACCGGCAACACAGCGTGAGAAGTGTTGTGTAGAATGACTTTATGGAGGTTTGACAGGCAAATATTTCCCCCCACAGCAATGCCCCAATACTCGTGAGGCAAGCCCCGCATCTTTAAAAATGGGAAGAAAATCTCGTGGATGATAATCAACTGAGTCAGCAAGGTTTGGTTCAAGCACACATCTGTCTCTGAGTGCCCACATGAAAACACTTGGCTGATGCAAGAAATGAAAAAAGGAAAGCGGAGGATCATAGGGAGGGGATAGAATACAAATGTGCATTTTAAAAAGATAATTACATGAAATAATCTTCAACCCTATTACTCTGTTTTCATATAAAAATGCATTCATTCTGGTCCCACTTCCATGAGATGTGACCAGTGGACGGAGATGAAAATGCATCTGTGCACAATTAGATAGACCTACAACCAATCAGACCAATCCGCATGACAGATGCAGAGCGATGGAAAACGTGTCCAGCGACTCAAATTGAATCACTGATCTTTGGTGGCCGCCACACATGCAAAAGCTGCGAGTTGTCACTTCTCCTTTGTCATCCTGTTAAGCCCGCCTATATAGCGCGCTACGGGAAAAGACCCCAAAATGTTGTCCTTGTCAGATTTCCGCAGGACGGAACCACCTTGTTGGGAGATTCAGCTGGCCTAGTTCACCCCATCCAGGCTTTTACTTGCAGAGGGCTGTGTTTTCATCTGGGGGAGGGGAGACGGGCTTTGTAGTTATCCACATTCACTGAATTCTGAATTCTTATCTACCACATGAAAAACTCCCAGTCCTTATTTTTCTGAGACTCAGCTTCCTGTTTGCATCAGCATTTGCAGGAAAAGGTCAAGCGATATGCGTACAGTGTTCATGTGGATGCAGGTGAAATCTGATACAGAGGTGAAACGCTCAGCTAGACGTAGATATTATTAACTCAGTGGTATGCATGTAGCCTAAGTATCAAGCTGCAGCTGTGGCTGCCTAATCTACCTGTTCTTAGCAAGACAGTTGGACAGCAAAGAGAAACACTGAATGAATACAAAACATCACAATAAAATTCCCTGCATTAAAAGTTTAGATTTACATTCATAACATGTAGCACAATAACTCCATGAATTAACATTTAAATGTTTTAATATATATACATACAAAAACAACACCTTCCTCCCCTTCTTCTTCAGATTTGTAGTACATTAATCCCCCTATTATATGTAGGAAATAAATACAAAATAAACATCATGGCAAGCTGCAAATTAGGCAGAGGATTAAAAGATGAACAGAGTTTAGATATGTGGGCACAGGGCACAATATACAACAAATAATAATAATATTTCAATGATTGGAGACAAGGTAATCAAGGTCATTTATTATTACATTAACTGATGCATATAAAGCTAAAAGAAAGCTGTATTCTGTGCATATATGTTTTTATTTAATGAAGTGTGAAAAAGAAGGAGACTTTGCAAAGTGGACTCAAGTGCAGGACAACACACCGACAGGGTTTAGGCAAAAATCCATATTTAGTGAATCAATAAAACGCTGTGTTTGAAATCACAAACACATAGTCATTTATGGGAGGCAAGCAAAACACTGAAGGGCAAAGACTTAACACTTGCAATGGAAGTTAAAGGTAAAATGGCTGCAAAGTCCTGCAGGATAAAGAAAAGTCAGTGTGGCTAAGAGTTGAGTGAGAGAACCCAGGTGAAGGTAATCAACCAAGGAGACGTAGGAAAGAGGCTGCATTCACTATAGCCGTGTCTCATTCCATCCTGTCAAGTGTGGATTCATCATCAAAAAGCATCATAGCGCCCGCATTGAGACACAGCTACTGCATGGTGGTGCAAGTGACCCAATTCTTTTCCTCCCATGTGGTACAAAATCAGATATGACCAAAGACAGTGTAACCAGCTGAGCACATGGATTCAGATATCATCTGATTGGATTCAGGCCTCATTCGTGCGTGGAAATAAATCAAATACAAATCATCTGCATCTGTCATCTAAGGGGACAAATCAGATGATCTACTATCAATGTGTGTCATTCTACTACCTTGTGTGTCTGTAAAAATAAGACCGGTGGTGTATGAAAAAATACACTCGATCGCATGACTCCCTTTTAACCGGTGTTGTGGCAAAATCCTATTAAGACCATGGGTAGTGTAGTAATAAGGACAAAAGAGCAGCAGCTGTCTTTGTGAGTTTTATTCTTCTTACAGCACAGCACATCAAGGCTGTCTGTGCAGTAGTTTGGGGAAAGTTGTTACTGTTTGGGTTTTAATCTCCTAGTATCTTGGCAAACAATGGAACCTTGGGGAGAAAAGTAATAGACAAATGAGGATGCTTTGAGACAAAATGTGAGCGCTCAATCATGAATGTTCTGTGTCACATCCCTCCACAGGCTCCTCTAAATGAGTGGTCAAAGTCTAGGGAAATCGCATACACATAACAAAATAAATAAATAAAATGTACTTAAATAACAATGTCTGTGCAGCGGCAACAACCTCTAGTTCCACCACCTCTGCTCTGTTTTGCGCAGTTTCATCTCCAAAAGTGTGTGACAGCAGAACGAGCAGAGTGTCCTCCCACAACGTTCAGTGCAACCACTCGTCGAAGTGGCGAAGAGCTGCACGAACAAAAGCATATTTACCCATTTCTGCACACTGTCGTCCGTGATTTCCGCCACCTCACAGAAAGGTAAATGGCGCCGTGTTTTTGTTCTGAAATCTGTGAGATAACTGTGCCCCATTCATTTCGATATAACAGATGGAAATAAACAAAGGACTTTGAAAATAAATGTGGCCTCTGGAAACAAACGGCTTAGAGAATAAGTCATTGGCAAAAAAAAACCTAAACAAAGTAAAACAAAAGTAGTTACTGTTTGAAATAAATTAATAAATATATTAACTATATTGACTATATCTAACTATATTTAATTATTTGTATTCGCAATCAGCATTTCCTTTAAATTGGAGGTGGTCAATAATCATCAATCAATCAAAGAGGGCATTTCTGTGATTGCATGTTCTTTCCGTGTGCGCACGGGTTTTCTCTGGGTTCTTTGGTTTCCTCTCACAGTCCAAAAACATGTAGAGGCTAATTTGACATTTTAAATTGACTGTGGGTGTGAGAGTGAATGGTTTGTTTGTCTCTGTGTGTTGACCCTTTTGCCCTATGTCAGCTAGGATTGGCTCCAGCTCCCCTTTGAAAATGAATAAAGTGGACACACATAGTCATTATCTTGTCTTATATTATTTAGTATCGAGACAGAACATTGACTGGATCCATACACATTCATTTATATAGTAATTTCAGTAATTTCCTGGACAGTAGTGCTCATCTAACAGCTTGAAGTGTCCAGCAAGGTGAAAATAAAATTAGATGAGGACAAATAAATGAATAAAACATGTGCATGACAATGGAGGGCAGAGGAAGTCCTCTATTGGGCCAGATATTGAATTTGACATTTCTCCCATTAGTTAATATGTTAATATGCAGCCATGAAATTAAAACATTTTCTTCCAATAATTAAAAAAACATCAAAATGTACAACTTATCCCCATAAACGGTTGTGATGGTCAAATGTCAAAAAAAAGAGAAGAAGAATATACATATATATATATATATATATATATATACTTTATGTATATATATATATACATATATATTGTAGAAATACCTCAAGGTTTTTGCCATATTGGTCCAGGCAAAATCAGAATCAAGCCAACTTGACTTAAACAAGGTAACTGCATTTCTTTAGGAAATGCAGTTACCTTGGATATACGATGCACAATATAAATGTTTCCAGTTACTGATTGTAATTATACTGTACGACGGAAGTCACCAACCCATCATTAGCCATTCACCTGTCAATCTTTGGGACTAATTAAGTAAAAAAATAACCACCGTATGCCTGATAAATGCACAGATTTGAGTACCTTCCTCTGTCTTGAATTTGCTGTTGTGAGTAGCATGAGAGTGGCCAATTAGTTGTAATAATTATATAAAGGTACAATTATTTTGACCACTCATCCTCAGTGATTAATGCTCCGCGAAAGATATATTACTTTCATCCAAAATGGGAGGATTTATTTATTTATTAGTTAAAGACGAGTGTTTATATACAGTATGTTTTGCCACCAAACTCAAGAGACCCCGTGTTAACGTTCCTATTTAGCTTCAGACTGAGGTTGGAAAGCACAGGGGACATGTGACTTCCAGGGCCGCAGCTAAGTCTTTCTCTAACAGACAGATAGTGAACACACGGACACTCCGCTCTCTCTGGAGGAGTCTGGGCATTCATTTCGCAGACAGAGAACAATACACGTTCCTGCCTGACGTAACTGCCTCTGCTATTGTTGCCCCACACACACGCACACTTATTAATGGCACTATGATCTACTCATTATAAAATGTGTTGTTTTTCCTACTATGAACACAATTGGATGGATGTAATTATTTGTCATGCGGAATTGTAAAACCTCAACTTGAATTTTGTAACCGAGCATAAGAACGAGGAAGAAAAGTTGATTTTCGAAAAGTGACTTTGAACGTGGCATGGTTGTTGGTGCCAGACAGGCTCGTCTGAGTATTTTTAGAAAGTGCTGATCTACGGGGATTTTCGTGCACCGCCATCTCTACAGTTTACAGAGAATGTTCTGAAAAAGGAGAAAATATCCAAGTGAGCAGCAGTTCTCATGGGAGAGAAGAAAAAATGCCTTATTGATGCCAGAGGTCAGAGGAGAATGATCAGACATGGTTTGAAAGAAAACCAACAATAATTCACCAACCAAGATATCCTGATGACCATCTCTGAATGCATATGTAGAACTTTGCAGCAGCTGCTATGCTGTGTTATGTACCAAATAAAACTGAATGTATGTGCCAGTGTTGGTTCCTCAGAGAAGAGCCTTATCCTTCCATATATGTGTGACAGAATAGTTGTAAATGGCTTTGACTGTCACATGGTAAGGTACATATAGACATCTACATCTAAATCATATATTGCATTACCTTTGTTCAAAGTTGTATAACAATTGCACTAATAGACTGTTAAAGAACACACACAGACGCATGTGTGGGTGTTTCTGTTCCGGGACTGTCCAGTAGGTGGGAGTAGCACTCTTTGTGTGAGTCAGGCTCTGGCTTCGCGCATGCAAACAAACACCCAGATGCACACACACATACAGTTCCGCATTCAGGCTGTATGGCTCTCCAAGTGTCCAGCAGCTGACACCGACTCTCGCCTTATTATTCCCTCATTCCTCTCTTCAAATCCCGTTCACTGAAACTGCAACAGGCCACGATTTTGGGGCCAATATTCCAACCATGGTTCCTGTTCATTATCATTTCAGGTGCAATACCCACCGTGTGCTACTGTGTGGTAATAATCTCAGTGTGTGTGTGTGTGTGTTTGTGTGTGTGTGTGTGTGTGTTGATGATAAACACAACTCTCCATGGGAGGCTGCTTGTGTTTCAGCCTAATGAACAGGACATACCGGCTGTCAGTCCTCATGCACTAACAGTCGCATTTAGAGGAAACATAGCCATCCACTGGGAGGCTCAAAATAATGCACAACAATACATATAATATACACACACACGTGTCCCAGAGAAACCCAGTGTACATATTTGAAAACAGCCTCACCTCATCAAAAACACTGTAATCTACTGGCTGCAGGCTCGCACTGTGTGCTGTGTGAATAGCCGCCTCCTGGAGTGGAGCCATATTTGGCTATTCTAGCTAATAAATACAGGAAAAAAAGGAAGTATTTTTTTTTTCCCTTTTTCTCTTAGTCCTCTTCTTTTCTCTGCCAAATAATCCCACATCCTTTGAGCGACAGTCACAATTTCCTGTTAAATCTCTCCAAATCTGGAAACCTCTCAGCTGTCATTAAAAAAAAGAAAGAAATCTCCCTATACTTTCGGAGAGATTTGAGGGAGGGAGAAGTGGGACAAAAGGGACAAACATGAAAGAGAGAGCAGAGGCACAGATTCGACTTTGATTCTCGCCAATAAGCGGCTGATATAATAAGATATAAACCTGTGTGGCTAATGAGGCTGTGAAACAAAGGCGCAGAGAGTGAAGGGGATGTGGAAAATGAACGCAGTGTCTCTCGGTTCCTGCGTGACTAATATTTTTTTCAAATTGTTAATCTCATCAGGAAAATGATTAGTCTCTACTGGTGTTTCAGCCCCATTCTCATCCCAGCTCTCCCAACTCTTACTGTATTTTTTTTTACATTTCTTTTCTATTTCTGGCTCTGTCTCTTCCAGTCTGAATTCATAGGTTTTCTTAGATGACAGAGATTGCAAAGATTAATCCAGTATAGAATTTCTGCTGCGTTGGTGCCTGGAGCTTCCAGCAGCCTGGCTGTATGTCTACAGCAGGCTTCAGAGTAGTGAGGCACAGCACAGACATGAGCAGCACAGAAGGCGCCTCATCAGAGAGCTAAATAATAATGATAATAAAGTTTATTTTTATAGTACTTACCAAGACCGGCAATTACAAAAGCTTCATTACAAAGGGAAATGTAAAAAACAACACAAATGCAGAGGGATGCTGAACTGCATCGTGGAGAAAGGGGATTGTGTTTCTTTGTGATATGAGGTAGACCATACATACTGCAGCTTCCAAAAGAACTTCCATAGAGGTGAAAATAAAAAATAAAAAAATTGGATCATCAGTAAAACTATTATGATAACGGATTAATGGCAGGACTACATTAGTTTTAGCTGGGTACATGGGCCTAATAATCTGCCAGCTGACGGTATATCTGTAGTGTTTCAGTTGTACTCTGGGGTCAAATTTCCCAGTTACGAGGAGGAACTTTCAAGTGAAGCACCCTCTTAATATGTAATTTCAAGTTCTTGTTTGCACTCAATTAAGAATTCTAGATGGCTGCCCCATGCATCGCTTTAAATGAAAGCTATAATTTATTACTTTTTTTGGGTCCAACTGAATAAAACATACATAGGGTACTGTGCCACTGGGTCTGTGATGACTATCCATGAGTGGAATGCATGTGGGATAATGACTAGAGCAAATTGCACCGTCTGCCGTTGTGTTTTTGTGTTTTTTTTGGTTGAGCATGGCAGAGTCTGTGATCTCAAACAACATGCATCTGGAGAAAACCACTTGAAGAAACAGGAGGCGAATATTTGATAATCAAATTCCTTTATTATCACTGTTGTTTTTCCCTTGAAATGCAGTTAAAGTTACAGTAGCTACACCAACTTTCACTTTTGTAACACCATCACTAATAAAGTCTCATCCAAATATATTAAAGTAAAACAATACATTGAATTACTCTTCTTCTATTTCCAAACATACAACATCTCATAAAACAAAAAAGGCATCATGGGGGGACCCTATACAAAGCCTTTTTCATTAAAATTAGTGACAATGTAGGCAATTGTTGCAGGGCACAGCCTCCCTGCATCACTGACATACTGTGAGTATGAGAAATAAACAAAAAAGGGCATTTTTAATTTCAGAATTATTTCAGAAAATAAACATTAGGTGATATTTATTCCAACTTTCCTTGTGCCTTTAATACAGTCAGTACAGGCAGGGTAGTAGTGGAGAGGGCACACATGACACCTGTGTCTTGTCTTCCATCCTCAGCCTGTGGGGCAGTCAGCCCCCTTAGTGAGGACTAAGGGACCTTTGCTTTGTGTTGCCACTGGTCTTGCCTCGCCTCCAGGAGTCCCAGGTGTAGGGTAGGTGAGGAGTCTGAGATGACGTGACAGACTTGAAGAGGGGAGCCTCTGCTCTGCCCATGGCTTGATTAGTGTCAGTGCCAAAGCCTGCATACACTGCCTCTTCTTTATTTGGATGTCACCTCTCTTCATGGCATTCTCTTTGTGTATGATCCATGAGTTCATCACACCCGCCTTCATCATGCCATAGAACACAGTGGCCACCTCTTGGTTTACTGGCCATGTGTTACTCACCTGTGTTTTACCCACCAAGCCTGTGACAGGATGATGGCTGTGCATGATGTGGGACAATAAATATGGCCGCCTGAATGTTGTTACCCGGAAAATCACTAAAATCAGGTAAAAATCACTCAAACACATGCTCAGACAACAGCAATGAAAGTCACATATAAATAATTGCGTGGGTGAAAATCACCCAACGTTAGTGTTCTAGGGTTAAGTGTAAAACCCTGTTCCTTATTTTTTTGGCAACCCTACCCCATATTGCTTCTTTTCCCATTAATACCACTTCTGTCATATTTGTTTTACCATAAATCAGTCATTCTCATAGTAAAGTTATTGCTACCAATGGCTAACTTGGGATAGAACATTCTGGAACCAAAACAACAATCTAGAGACACACTAGTAACTGTTTGTTGTGCTTTTGAGGTAAATCAGTAAATAGGTAGGTACTGAATGTATTGAAGCAAACAAAAAACGAAAAGATTGCTGTATATACCTGGTAACATGATTACTTTAGAGATGTCAGTGTTTTTCTCTGCAGAATACACAAATATAGCACACATGGTTTGCAGAAAAGTTAAATAAAAATGTTGATGTTGGAGACCAGGCTGGATTCAGTCAGAGGTCAGTCCTTGGGAGAAAAGCAGGTATCATATTGTGGATGATGGCAGCAGTTATGGGGCTTCATCAATGCACAGGTTATAAATAACTTAAAATTTTCCTTATCTTTTTATTCAGGAGCAGGTTTTGTCTGCTCCCTTTATTTGTGTGCAGCCACGAAACCACAGAAAAACAAATAATTATGTTGTGCCCCGCTTTTTGACAGGAGTCTTTTAGCTGTCACGTATAGTGATTTTTCAAATGTTTTTTTCAGGCATGTTTGCTAAGGCATATAAGGAATTCAAACCACAGATGGTGCATTCACTTTCTCTAAAATTCTAAAGGGAATGGATTTGAGGTGGTCGTCCAGCGATGGTGAAAGCAAAATTGCACGTTCTTGCTGAAAGGCACCTCAAACAAAAGCATAAAACAAATATCACACATATATTTCTCTGCTGAAAATGGATGGACAGCATGTGGAGTGAGGACTGGATGGTGCCAGCAATTAAGAAAGAATATTCAATAGTTTTTTCTGAGCCTATAGTAAAGATAATTTGCTGACAGTTAACAAAACATCCAACGCGTATACATTAATTAAGAACATGCAAACACACCCACAAGCATTGCAGCCATATTTCAGCAGGAAAAGTGTGAACAGTGTCAGCGTTAACTGCGTCTCTGCTTGTCATATATGGCACAAATCCATATTCAGTGTTTTATAAAGACTTAATGGGTTTAAGCCTTTATAATAACATTGATGTGTTCCCTCAGAGTAAATTATATCATTTATTCCAGCTTAGAAAAACATATACATATGTATAGGTACAGTAGGCAGGATTTTTGTGATTGTGATCAATAATCAGTTAATCAACCAAGTCATTTGAGCTGGAGAACAACAGGACTGTGCGACCTCTGGGCTCTGTTTACAGCCTCACCACTAAATCTGTTGTATCAGACCAGTGAGACAGAGAGAGTGAGACAAGTGCTCCTATTGGCTGTTCTACTGCAACCACTCTGCATACAGATGCCTTTGGTGCAAAGGTCGCTTCTCCATGATATGCTTATGCTGCAAAAGTAACTTAAAAACAACAAAAAAAAAGAGTCTGAAAGCGATTCCGACAATACACACAATAAAACATGAGTCAGCATCAGCAGAGAGTTTGCGAGAGATGAGAGATTGCCTTAGGTTATCTGTCGCATATGAAATGAGTATGTCTGTCTGTGGGCATTTAAAGAGAGGAGGTCAGGACGGAGAGCTATGATCCAAAAACGGAACAATAAATCGCATCTCTGGCAGTCCTGTCTACTCCAGCTTTAAGTGTGCAGTACCTATTTAGTGACAAACATAAACATGCATATAAATTGTTTTTTTCCTTTGGTTTTTCCCTCTCTAGGCCACAAGAGATTTTTTGTCGGATGCCCTTCCCGACACAACCTTCCCATTTATCTGGGCTTGGGACCAGCACTAGAAGTACACTGGTTGTGGCCCCCGGTGGCTGGGGTCACTTTAGAGTGTCCAATTAACAATGAGCAATGGGGATTGGATACTCTGCTCAGGGGAATCCCAGCCCTCGAGCTGGCAGGGTCTCGAATCCGCAACTCTCTGGTTACAAGCCAAGTTCCCTTTCCGCTTGGCCATGGGCTGCACACGAAATGACGACTTAAAAATAGAAAAAAAAATAAAAAAGTGATTGGGAAGTAATTGTGCATGCTAACTTGTAGTAACAGGCAGTGCACAATAGAACACAACAGCACAATGATTAAATGGAGTAAGGACAATGTTGACAGCTTGCTGTGCCTACATGCATCCAACTCGCTACAACCGCTTTGTAACAACAGCAGGGCTGCTGTTGTTTTCACCTCTCTCGTGTGTTTATTTGTGCGTGTGGATTGGTATTAGTCACCTCTTTAGGACCTTTTCTGGCATAAACACTGACCTTGCCAGGACTAATCGTCCTCATGGAGACCTGATTGGTCTGTTGGGGGGAGGTGGTCAGGGGAACACTATAGCGGGAATTATTACAGTGTGCTTTTTGACCAGTTGTACCTGTCTGTCTGGACAACTGGGGGAAATGCACTCACAAAACTAAACGCATAATACCCAAGGCCTCTTTACTCAGCTAGTAAAAGGAAAAAAACAACAAAAAAATAATAGTAAAAAATATACTGTGGAAACAACAAAGACAATGAATTGAATCTCAAACTGAAGAGCTTAATTTTAGTGAGTGGAAAAGGGGTAAACTAATTTAGTACATTAAACATAACAAACTATGGTTATGATCAGTGATTAATGGAAATAGATCTGGGTCCTAGATATCAGTGACCTCCATACTAGAGGCTGTCAGTTGTCCAGCCAATGCTACACTGGTACGCGGTAATGCCAACATGAGGTGATGAAGGTGTGGATGAGCTTGGTGTGATCCAACTCATGAGTGCTTAGTACTCGTGTAATAATCCAGCGATTAATACCAAGTCCTCACTGGTTTGAATGTCAGGATTTTGATGGGCATCGCAGCTGGTGTGATCCATCACAAGTTGGTATTCACCTCCATATTGTCCACATTCTTTCTATCCACCATGGTGTAGTTTTATCCTAATTTAGTTCCCTCTCTTGGCTCATTACATTGTCTTTTTTTCTTCCTCTCACCTGTTCCTGCCGTTTACTGGCATCACGAGGCAGCGCTCCGGCCGCTCTGTGTCGTGGAGGGGAGCTAATAATCCATAATTTACAATAACACTTGTTAATAATTAAGGGAATTGGAGCGTTTGGAGAACTCCAGCGCAATTACCCCTGAAGCCGACGCTGCGGCAGCGAGGGCTCACACTGCGGTTTAGCAGCTTTATTACAAAGCAGCAGAGGCATCAAGCAAGCGGGAGGAGATCAAACAGGAAGCCAGTGGGAAGCAGCCTGAGATTGACCTGCAGGGTGTTGAGCAGACGGAGTGCTGGGGTAGGATGAGCGGTGGGATTACTGCCTGGTAAAGCACTGCAACTGTCTGCTGTATTCAATCACAACTCCTCTTGCTATCCTGTTTTTCCACAGCAAACAGAGGCGGCAGAGAGCAGATCTTGTCCTGGCTTCCTGTGACAAGCACATTGTTGGGATGTTGGGTCTGTTGAAGCATTTAACCTGGGGCACTGGAGTGACATTCAAAATAAAACTTGACAGATATGGTTGAGGGGGCTCCTCACGCGATATTTGATAGGCAGACAGGGCCCTGTAGTTTGTGCTTGACAAACTGGGGCCTTATGTTGGCATGGTGAAGTTAAAACAGGAGCTGTGGATCAGGGCAATCAAGGCAACCACACTGCACTAATCAAGTCTCTTAATGAGGTTTGCCAAAAAGGATTCAATGACAAAACCTTCTGGAGCAACGGGAAACCAGGTTGTCTCTGTCCTTCACCTTACTCCTTGTGTGAATGATGTGGAAACCTCAAAAGCAGCCTGAGGCTGTTGAGTGGACTCTCTCCGTCTGACTCATTGGGATCAGGGTTCAAGCATGCCTCTTATAGTCCAAGTTCTTATTGCCGTAACCTGTGGTGACCTCCTCTGCCTTGCCTTCTTGACTGACTGGAGAGTGAATTAAGGCTGATACGACAGCTCACCGAGTCAAAAGGTCCGCCTCAGATTTCCAGCCAAAAAATGCTGCGCTTAATTACTTTGTTTTTTCCCTGTAATCACGTTTGACATATGCAGCCCCCCCCCCACTCTCAGCTCTTCTGCATACAGTGCCAGTTCTCTCACAAGTACCCATCACAACATTTTTCCTCCATTTTCTGCTTATTTTTTTTAAATACAACTCATGAGAGACCATAAATCAGAGAAGGTTAATATCAGCCAAAGTTTTCAAAGCCTTGTAATTTGTGTGTATGAGCCACATCACATCACTCAGCTGTATCAGCACTGCAGAATAAATTGCTTACACAAGGCTGGAGTGTCTCGCGCTTCCTTACAAAGGAAAAGATCCTAATTTTCGGCACCTCAGCCCCATCCGGATGGCTCAGGATGCATCGTCATGTGAATGTGAACCCTGGAGATAGAAAGTAGGTGGAGGGGAAGGAAAAGGAACATTAGAAGAGGGGAGAGGAAACAAATGTGAGAGCTGTCGTGCATGAAATTAAAAGATACCCTCAAAATACTGCTGCCTGTGATGCTTTCTGGTGGCCCCATCCTGGATGTCTTCTCTGTCTCTCTTTCTGTTTGTCTGCAGGGAAGGCAGTTGGGAGACAGTGTAACCTTTAAGGAACGTCCAAATCGATATAGCTCTCTATAGTTCTCCAGATCTCAGCTCTGCTGTTGCCTCGAGCTACAGGCCCTGGCTGGGGAACCTGGGATGTGGGATATTTGCTCAGCCACTTGTTTTGCTTTGAACTCGCTGATATTGTTGAGGAAAAACCTTTTCAGGGACTTCCCTCCCCCCAATCCCTGTGTCCTTGTTTTTGGTTTGTACTCCCAGGGCAGAGTGCCTGCAGTCAGAGTAAAAACACAACCCAGCCTCACAGTTTAACTTTACCATGAGGCCACATGAAAAACAAACTCAGCCCCCTAGATTTTTACCACTTCTGGATTTTCAAAGCAGTTTCTTTCACTTTCACTGTTTAATGTTGCCATGGAGAGAATCTGTTAGTCGTGGGCTATATTTATTAAGCTGCTTGGTTTGACTGTGATGAGTCATTTACGACTTTTCGTTGCTGACCATTGCTAAGGATGCTGTTCTTTAAAGAAGACTAAAAGGAATAGAGTATTTCTTCTAACATTACTGTACTTGGAACATATTTGGAGGAAATTTGTGACAAATGCATGGTCTTTAAAAATGTGGCACCATTAAAAAGGGAAATAAACAGTATGTGTTCATGTGTGGGTATTTCTTTAAGTGCATGCTTGATGTGGTTGGATGTATATGAACACATGCAATATTATACATGCACACAGTTTTATTTACATATATGAAAAACATACATGGCATGCATGTAATCATGTAATGATATATAGGTTCTGGCTTTTTCAAGCCACATGGGAACACAGCTAATCTCCAATCCAGTCTTCCACAGGCGGCGAGGTTATGAGCACATTTCAGCGTCAGAGCTTTATAACCCCTCTGAAGAGGAACGAAACATGTATTAAACAAGTGGCTGCGAGGGACAGATGCACTGCAGGGACACATGTGGAGGGCTTAGGAGACATGAAAATGGCAAACACCTTTGAAAAGCTTCTTGTAGCCCACTGTGACACCCGCTCATTTAGACTAAACCCCAAATAACCCCAAAGATGAGCTAGAAGGAAAGAAAAAAAAATCAATGCTTCCTGTGTAATTCTCATCAGATAGTGGGTTTGCTACATTGCACTGCTCAAGGCTTAAAGACTTCAAACTGCTTACAGTGGCCAGCTCTATGTCTGAAAAAAGGCTTGTCCATGTTTAGCCTGTCATCTTTGACATCATGATGCCTTCAGGTGGAAGTTTACTCTGAACACAATAAAGAATAGTAAAATGTGTCAAATTAACGACTACCCTACCCATTGAGACCGATCTTCAGTTGTTTTGCACTGTCCACATACAGTATGTATATTAATATGAATATATATATATATACATGTACCTTCTTTTGTTTTGGAATGGTGATCATCGTATGCCACAGACTTGTCTGACCGCCTAATGCGGAACTGAAAAGTTCTTCAATTGCTTCCATGCTTGAAAACTACTAATAAACAGGAAATGCCAGAATACTTACACAGATATACTGCAGGTCGCTGCAATCTTTACTTACATTGTCTGGTAAGGTTTACTGGCGTGGCAAATTCGGACAGGACTAATCACTGAAAAGCTCTTTAAAGCTAATCCAGTCCAAATAGGGCTGTAGTCATATAGGAGAGAAAGCTGCACTTTTGAGCGCTCAAACACATTGATCATAGTGGTCTATTCAAAGCTAAAACTGACTGGACTCGGACTCTTCCTGTGCTCATGTGAGTCTTTGTGTGAGCGATAAGTAACATGGCCTTTGATTCATCTTTGTCGCCTTCTTTGCTGTCAGAACAGCAGGAGCAGCAGGAGAACAAGGCCCTACAGATTCACTCTGCATGCTGCCGAAATGAAGAGGACACGCTGTGTGTCACCTTGACTATAACTCAGAGGGATGCCTGCTATAACACTGTGTAGCAGGGAATAATATGTTACCAACATCCATACATCTCTCACATCCATCTGCTCTTAAAAATTGTGTTCAGTATATGATGTATTTATGATATGTAGGGGCTACTGGGGTTTTAAACGTATAGCACCAAATATAAATCTATGACTCCTTTTTCATTCTGCAGCCCTGAACAGTTCTGCATCCCTTAAATGTGAGATGCTGCACATGCTGTTTGTCCAAATTAAATGCTAATGTCCGTATGGCCACTTAAGGGAAATCTTCTGAGTAGGGGAAGAGACTAATTAAAACTTGAGAGCGGTATACAAAGGAGTCCACTAAAGGAACACATCTTACCCCCACAATTCAAACAAGGCCACTGCCAAACATTGAAGATGTGTTTTGCTAATTACAAGAAAAAAAAAAACGACAATGTTTTCAAGTGTTTTCAAGTCTTTATTGAAGATTTATTGAAATAAGACATGACATTTAAATTTGAAGTTTTGTGTCTCATAATAAGCTTGTGATGCTCAAAATTAGTATTTTCTTACCATAAGTCTTTTTTGTTTTAAGTGTATTTCATTTTCATTTTAAGTTGTAAAGTTATGGCAATGCTTTTGACTTACATCCACCACTATTAAGAAAATGGCATTTTAGACAATAAATCTTGAAATCAACATTTGTGACAAGCATTGGAAATAACTATGTGCCATAATAAAACGTAATTTCCCTTATTTTAAAATACAATAATGTCCTAGATTAAATACATTCACCTCAGACATAGTTTAACCAGTAACGGCCACAGTTCTTTTTTACATAGAACATGTCTTGTTCTGTCCAAGCTGCAGCCATGCTATTAGTGAGAGCAATGCTGCGTTCCATTTGTCATTTGTCAGAACTCGGAATTTCCAAGGTCACGGAACACTGCTCCTTTTACCTGCCGTACTGTAGCAATTTGGTTGCATTAGTCCTAAATATAATTCTGTTGAATATTTAGCCATTGGCATGTTGCTATGCTGTTTTGTGCACAAAATATCATATGGAGCGTTGTTATCAACTGGTATTGCTAGTAAAGTATTTCCCACTTCTCAAATGGAACGTGGTGAACTTGCGGGTGATGTCAATCCCAGTTCCAAATTCCAAGTTAAATGGAATGCCACACAAGCAGATTCACAGAAATAACCACAAACTTAGCGAACTTTGTGTTGATAATATGTCAGTATGTTATAACCATGCTTTAAATTGTGTTCACTTTCACATCTGTATTGTTTTTTTTTTCTTCTTGAACTTATAAGTATATTAATGTTGACCTGATAATATCCGTTCATATTTTATTTCCATATTTTATCTTGTCTGAAAAAAAAAATCAGTTCTCCATGTAGATGTATGCAAGTTTCACATGAGACAAAAATGAAACTGCATTAATCTCCTTAGAAAATGTAATTAATCATTCTAAATGTACCTGCTTTCTGTCCTCCACTTTTTCTCTTTGCAGTCTTTTTTCTTCACTAAATTTGAAGCTATACATTTTCCCCAATGGATACTTTATATATGTCCCAAATGGTGTCTAGACCTTCTGTTTTTTTACGTTTGAACCTAAAATATTATTTAGTGCTCCCCTTTAATCTTAAAGCCCAACATTCATCGAGACACTTGTGCTTCATTTCTGTTTTTCAGCATGTAGATATGTGTGCAAATCGACCAATGATTCATTTTTACCCCTACCCTGCAATCTGAGGCTGAATTAACAAGTGAACCATAAATCAAGATATAATGTATTCATGGCTAGGATCTGTGGGAGTGAGTGTAGAATGTGTATTATCTTTCCCTTGTATTAGACAGTCTCCAAATATTCACTATCACGATGTGTTGCTGTTCTATCTGGAGTATAGACAGTTGATGCTTGAGTCTCTGTTTCCCTTCAGTATAATCTGACTCTGTATTCCACCAAACTTGGCTGACCTTGAAAAGAAAAAGTTTTGTTTCTTAACTGTTAGAAAACAACAAAGGGGTTTACTGTTAACAGAAAAGCATCTTCATCGCCCCTTCTCTCTGCACACATTTCAAACCCAGTCACACGTGAATGTTTGTGTTTCCTCCATTTTTTAAATCAGTTTCTTTGTAAGTAAACATTTGTCTTGGAACGTGTCAGCTCTCGACAGCCTGATGTTAACTGTAGATCCTTCTGCACCAATCTTGCATAATTGCACCCAGTGGTCAATTATTGTTTCCTTCATGTCTTTTTGCACTAAGTGTTCTTTGATTTATTCATTTATTTGTGGTATTTCTGTACTTCAGGGGTCGGAAAGTTGGAATCGGCAGATCGGAGGCGGCGGGTGGGGGAATGGCAGTGGAGAAGGTCAGTAAGGTAAGAGGGGTCAAGGTTATTGAGGACTTTGTAGGTGATTAGGTGGAGTTTCGAATTGGACAGGGAATTAGAATATAATTAGCCACCTTATCTCTCGCTCCATCTTAATTTTATTTGTCTATATCAGTGTCTGAAGTATATGTGGAGAGGAGAGAACAAATTGTCTTATTGGGAATAAATCTGCATCCTGTGAAAAGTCTGTATTGACTTTGCTCGGCCTATTTTCATCACTGTATTCTAACATTGGCTATAACGGTGTTACTTCGAGAGGTCAATATTTTCTCAGGTAGTACTTGGTAGAAAGAGTCTGAGAACCACTGCACCCTGTGGATCATACCCTAATGCCTTAATGCCACATTCTTGTCAGGAATAAAATCTAAAAAAAAACAAGTAAAATGAAGTAAAGCAATGTCTACCACCTTGCTGGCTCCATGTTTATTTAGGCTCATCTTGGGAACTATACCTCCAGTATACATTTATACATTGTAAGCATAACCAGGCATGGCAGTGTGATATGTGGTAGGTGATATTATCTGTATTTATGTCTGGAATCCTTATGATTTACTATGTTTATCAGATGAGTTGTGACATTGTTGTCAGTGGATGTAAATAAATATTGTAATATCAACCTCCTCCGTATTTGCCTTATATATCAAGGTAGGACTGAAACAATGACTTGGTTAATAGTCAATTACTAAATTAAATGTGAAATATTTTGATAATCGATTAAATGGGTTTGAATGTTTTGTTCTCTGATTTTTCAGCTTGTTAAATGTGAATATGTTCTGATTTCTTTGCTCCATATAACAAATAAATCATTAAAACTGAATTATTTTGGTTTGTGGACAAAATAAGACATTGGAGAACATCCAATCCAGACTAATACTAACAATTTTCACCATTCATATTCAACAATTAAAATAATCAACAGATCACTTGATCATTACAATAACATCAAAGCACTTACCTGCACACTGGATATTGCCTAGCAACAGTGTTCTGACAACTTTACCATTTAAATGCCAAGCATGTCATGTTCAGACCCAAGGCACCATATGTCCAATATCCTGGACTGTAATGAACATTCAATTCATGCAAAGGGGAGTAATTTCTGACCTGACATCAGCAATGACCCTGTTGAGTAATATTAAAGACTAGTATAACAAAGTATGGAGGAGAGAAGGTAAAGTATTATGACTTTTCTAAGTAGTTATGAATTAAATTTGGAGTAATGACCGCAGCACTGTAAGAAGACAGACAGCAGACGGGGGGGGTGGTCGGCGGGCAAAATATATGTCTGAGTCTGAGAAAGCAGTCAAATCCAGCTCATACATCACAGCAGCAAGTGAGAGGAGGAAGTTTGAAAGTGGCCATAGAGAAAATGGCCTCCGTGCTGCTGACTGATCTCCCTCAGAGCCAATGTGTCAGGGTGACAAGCTCCTGACTTTCATCTTCAGATGGAGTGGCTCCCAGTGGAAGTTTGGGGCAGCGGGCGTCCGGCCGATCGATGGCTGGGGCAGGATATGAAGCATGGGCTCACCTTTGATGACAAATCTATTACATATGAAGTATGCACATGCCACACGTGATGTATGTCCGTGTGAAAGCTTGACGCCGAAGCAAAAAGATTGATTAAATAGCTATTTTGCCTGTTTGTGTGTCTGTGTGAAGCTCACTGCCGCACACACACACACAGCCATCTTGTCATTTTGACTAAAAGCTCTAGGCTGTTGGGCTGAAATCATGTCTCCCTAAAATTGAAAACATCCTTAGCTCAGGGGACCTCTCCTTCCTTCCTTCCTTTCTTCTTCCTCCTCTTCATTCTCCTTCTCTTCTCCTCCTCCTACGCCTTCTCTTGCTTTGTTACAGGAGGGCAGCCGTATCTCCAGACGCCATGACGCCCACTGGGAGCTGTTGTCTGAAGAGGGATTTCATTTTCTTCTGTGGACATACAATAAGCCTCCTGTTGACTTGGTCCACAGAAACACACACATACACACAAAACAACTCTCACTTATTATGGCTTCACTTCAAAATGCTGTTCACACTGCAGGGGCTCTTATGTCAATTTGCACCATCTAATGGACACACGGTCCAAACATTGTGTGGAAGGCATCATCATGTTGTCTCCTGTGCATGTTTAGAACCTGTAACCCCATCAGTGAGCATTTAGACCCACATTTATTGAATTTACAAACTCCAACATTTAAAGAAAATGTTTTGGTTAATTCAACTACATTTCCATTAGTACCAACATAACCAGCACCAACTGTTTTTGGCAATTTTTGGTACCCTTCCCTTGGGGTACCAGTGTAAAATGGTACAGGATGGAGGTAGACCAGCTCCACCCACAACATTTATCTGATTTGGGGACAGAAAAACATCACTCCATGCATCGCGACCATTGTGTTATCAGCCTTTGCGGTCTTTTCTCATACAAAGCTTGTTGTTGCTGTTCGACGTCGCAGCAGTACAACATCACTCTATGTATCTTCAGGCACAGCCCAAACCTGACCCAGGGCTTTACCACATTTTACCACACTGTACCAAATATTTTGTCTATATCTGTCAGCAGGGACACAAGGAAAAACAGTTATTAGTCAATACACAAAGGATTGCCTCATGAACTCTAAATCACCTTAAGTGTGCGCTGTTTTAAAGATGTGATTTGCTGCTCTATGTTGATGATAGACAGCATGTTCCTAAAAGAAGAAGAAGTCTGGGTTGCTTTGTAAAGTGTGTTGTTCCACTGCTGCCTTCATCAGTAAGTTCACATTGCAAAAATTGATTTTCAAGAAAGTAAAATAAGCCTTTTTTCTGGGATCTTATTTATTTTTAACCTAACAAGAAAAAGAATCTTAGGAGGCAATTTTTGCAATTGAAAAATAATCTTATTGTAAGAAAAAACCCTCCATTGTTGTCTTAATGAGACAGTACAGCTTACTTTAAACGTTAATTGCCAAGCTAAAACAATGGCTTGTGCATTCATTACTGGTGTGTATTAAGGATGTGTTAAATACAAGGAAAAGTCACTATCAAAAATTGGCGTGTGTGCAAATAAAATAAATTCTCAGTTATAAATAGCTTAATTAGGTAAAATAAGACTTGTAAGTACAGATTTATTACATGACAGAAATTATTTGTGATAATTACAACATTCTCAACAATTTTAGTCAGTTTTGTGTAGTTTTTGACCAGTTTTTTAAGGGACAGTACAGTCTGAAAGCGACTGTACATACTAGTTTGACGTATTCTTGCCAATCAAAATTCGGAGAATGGAGAAAAATACACAAACAGCGCAAACTTTAG
The DNA here is from genome assembly GCF_019176455.1 of Solea senegalensis. Lineage (NCBI taxonomy): Eukaryota > Metazoa > Chordata > Actinopteri > Pleuronectiformes > Soleidae > Solea > Solea senegalensis. Next base: position 22,497,321 of record NC_058032.1, read on the forward strand.
ATTACAGTTGGATAAGGTTTTCTAACAGCAAGATAAATGATAGATTTTCTGAAAGCAAAGACTGGTTAAAATACTGTAGCTTGTGTTCCCATTGGTAGCTGTGTTTTCACTGAGCGCATGTTTGACTTGATGCTGGTGTGACCCACACAGAGTCCAATGTTGACGATGTGTAAGCACCTCATTAAACCAAACTATCACTTCAACTTTTATGACCTGCCCTGCCTGATCCACAGGTTAACTGCGTGCCCATTAACTGCAGCCACCACATTTCTACTGGACATGGCAACTGTTCAGATTTGTTAAACATAATTGTGATAGAAAATATATATAAGCAATTGCTTGTGTATGTCCAAGAGAACGCTAACACACTTAGTGTTCATTTGTGGATCAGTGCTAATGGATGTATCTAATGGATGTAAGTTATGGGGAACCAAATTGCTGAGTGAGCTCAATGTACTGTGACTTTAAGGAAAACAGGCAGATAACAACATGGAAGAAAATTAATAAAACCGTATTAGTTTGACCTCGACTGTTCGTGTGGGTCAGTGCTGCTATATGGGCCATTGGGAGACAGTTTTCCATGTTGCTTCTTCAGTTAGCACCAGAGTGATTTTATGAAGTGCTCCCAATTAGTGTGAACCCACGGAAGTCCACAACACTTGGTTAAGTTTTGTAATTAATCACGGTAATTATTTCTAAATAGGTCAGTGCTGCTGTCAGCGATGTCATCTTTTGGCTAACTTTCTGTCCGTTGCTACCATTCGCATTCTCCTCCTCCCCTCATCACTATCACTAAAGCCTTTTTTCCCACTCTAATAGCCAATCTAGTCCTTCTTTCAACTGATCTTTTACATCATCCAAATGATGACACTAAAAAAGGTAAGAATAAATAACTAAATTAATGATTAATGGCAATGCTAACAGTTAGAAGATATTGGACCGTAAATTATTTATTACTAAGTGGTAAAGAAGCAATAGGTTATAATTATCATGTTTGGTGAGAGTGAGTGGTGGTAATTACTCACTAACAAACAGCCTAACCTCAAAAGCAGAGAAGGCCAGCTGTTGTGGAATTCTAGCTCCAACAGATGAACTCAGAAGAACGTAAAGACACATTTTGTGTGTGTGTGCTTTTATTGTTTGACTCTCTTTTAGTCAATTTTTTTTCTTTGCAATTAGTTAAAAGGGCTTGCAGAGCAGCCATTATACTGAAGGGTCAATGCAGTGCAGCTGCTTAGTACTTAACAGCCATTAGGAGCACCTACTCTGCCCTTTGATTGGTCAATCAAAGGAGTTCTCCAAGGCAGTGAACTGAGCACAGGTTGATTGTAGAAGTCCAACTCTTTGTCAGATCATGTAAATGTACGTTCTACAGAAAGAAATGTGTTGCCTCAGCCAGCTGTAAGTTGACAGTATGGTCCTTTAGAGCTGTTTTGAGAAAACCGCTTCCCTACAAAAATAGACACACTTTCTAGTAAGAATGACGATTCGGTAAATATCTGGATAGATGGGCTTCAATTCAGTTCTGGAACAATATTATTTTATGATGGAATGATTTCATGGAATACAATTTTTGGTTTAAGATATGCATTCATTTCCAATTACAAGAGAAAAGGACCAACCAACATAATGAAGACCTACATGTCACTGTGTTTATCAATAAGACACAGACAGAAAATGTGAGACTCCATTCCTTCCTTTAGGGAGGTAGGTTGTGTGTTTGTGGCTTGTAAGGGCATATTTGAGCTCCAATAACTTTTCTAATTTCCAGCATGTCCAGATGTCCTACATCTCTTCTTGGCTGGAGCTGAATGTTAGGTTGGCAGCATTAAAGGGGCAAAGAGAAAAGTAATTTTCCTCTCAGGAAGTGGCCTGTTCTCAGAGACTGAGACTCCTCTGTGGTCATTATAGGCAGCATCAGTTGTCTCTTGGGTGTTATTTAGTGGCAAATTTTAAATTTTTTGTCCCAGATAGTGGGTTTACGTCTCCGCCCACGCGTGTTGCACAACACTCCCTTGGATCTGCAGAATTTGGTGTCTTGTCATTGTCCAAGGTTTACAAAACACTATCTCATTTTCTTTCATTTTTATTTACAAGTGCTGAGTGTGTCCTCTGCACACATTGCTGACTTTTTTTTACAGAATATGCAGGCTTGAGGTGTTTTTTGATTGCTTGTGTATGTTGCAGCTGTTGGTATGTTTGGCCTTCTGGATTTTCCACTTACTGCGTCTGATAACGCTGGTAAGAAGCTGTGCTTAGACTCCCTGTTTTCGTTAAGTGCATGGCACGTTCTCAGCCTTCAACCTCGTGCTAAATGAAAGCTATGAGTTCTGGAACCTTCATCTCATGATTTGAGCCTCGTTCACGGGTATATGCAAGAGCAATATCATCCGTGATCATCTGGAGCAATATGGGGCACAACAGTCCTACACGTGTCTGAAACTCCTCCTAGAAACTCAAGCCTCAAATCTGGGCTTCAGGTTCAGTAATTTATTCATATATGCACTCTCAATCAGGTCCTTTATTACAAATCTTTCCCTTAGCATGTCTATGGCAGCCTCTGTTGTCTTTAGCCCTTCAATGGCTCTTGCTGCTGGACCCACAACATACAACTTGCAATACAATAGTTGTTCTTATTTTATCTAGCCCACTGTTTTCATATGTCTCATATGGAATAATGGGAGTATAGCACTTGTTGTTTCCACTGGTAAACACTGGCTATTCACTTTGCAAAGCCTCCCACACTGAGAACTACATTGACTGTGATTTCACTGATGGCAGAAATTAGAGGCACACATAAAAAAAAAGAAAAAGTTAGTTTTTATTAATCCCCTTAGGGAAAGTATTCCTCTGCCACACTGAGTAGCGCCCGGGGAGCATTGGGCACTTTTTGGCCGGGTGGGGATTTCAACCGGCGACCCTCTGGTTAGAAGTTCCTTTTCCACTTGGCCACGGACTGCCCTAAAGGGATATAAAAGGGATATATTTACATACATACGGCATATAAATTGTTTTTTTTATTGATATCAATACAGTATACACACATGTATTCATTCATGTATCCTTTACTTCTATCTAGTTGTGTTGTCAAGGACGTACTAGAAGCTTCTCTACAGCTCAATTACACGAGGCAGTTTATTTGGTCTAATTACTAACAAGTGTCTTGTCACATATTACATGTCCACTATTTCTCCTGTGAGCTGCTTGCACAGGCTAATAGAGCATCACAGCTGTTCTTTTTTTAAACATTGTCTTATTCTGTTGATGAGCTCTTAAACACTTATGATCACTACTAAGGACAAGACACAGCAATTTCATTTGATCATAACCATATCATTAGTGGAGCGGTGGATGTGTTTCTATTGCTAATTGTGTGTTGTCTTCCCTGTAATGGAGTGCTCTCATGAGTGGGGCTGAAATGAATCCATTTCCAGTACGAGTATCGGTCACACAAACAATATCAGGTGACGTACAGTCGGTGGAGTAATCGGGAGTCAGGCTGGAACATCAGCGGGCAAAGAGGAGACACTGCAGGGTCAGTAAGGTCAATGCTAGTAAAGTAGCTGTGACTCCTGGGAAATTAAAGTGGTCAGAATATTTTAAGATCATATGATATATACAGTAATGTCATGAAGAGGTCACAATAAAGTCAAGACAATGACATCAAGCATAGATTAAATTTTTCTGAGTTTCTGCACCCAGTCGACTTGATCTAAAGCTAAAGTGTGACCTCTTTTTACTGGCTTCCCTTGAAATTCAGGATAGATAGATGAATAGATCTAATAATTTTGGATGTCCGAAGATTGGAAAAAACTAATTTACTTCACCTTTGCAGTGGCAGTAGTTCACCTGTTAATGTCAGAACTGCCCAGACCATAGAAACATTTCAATCACTGCTATTGTTTTTTTTGGTTGTTTTGGACCCAGGAACAGAACACAAACTCCTGAAGTCAGTTCAACTGATTTTAATTCACAAGCAGAGGATGAGTGCCTTCTGAAATGTGTGTAGAGAGTCTGCAAGCAGGCACAGAAGAGGCTGGCAGTGATTTTGGCCGGAGACACGAAACCCTGAAGACAAGAAAAAGCATTTTCAGAAAAAAAAAAAAACATGTAAAGCTGAATTAGCGAAAAAAAACATCAAAAACATAAGGCAGACCATAGCAAGTATACCACTGAGGTAGACTGATGAACTGGCAAAGACTGGGTGGAAGCAGTGGGTATATAAGCAGCATGGGTTGATGGTGAATGGGTCTCAGGTGTGAAGCCAGACCCTGCATGGTGAACCTGCCACTTCCACACAAGGAAAAGGGAGGCACAGCAGAGATCCAAAGAGCTATAGACCTTATTTCTGAATGCGGTAAGTTAATGACTTAACAACAATGTGACAAACAAATGGAGACAGCAGGTCAGTTCCACATCAGTGTAATATTACAGAAAGGGAGGATATGTTTTGTGTGCACTCTCACACAGTCTGGATGTTTCAATGAATGAATTAATGAATACAAATTTAAACCAAGTTTCAAGATGCAACAATATCAACTTACACCAACTCAGATTTAAACTTCTATGGTATCAGATGATCTTCTGTTGGTTAATCTTTTAACAAAGTGGAACAAACAGACATATGGATGATTCTTTAAATTTAAGTCTTTCAGCCGGAGCGAGTTTCCTTAATCCTCGGAGGAGCAACAAGCTCTTACGGCACTTTGCATCCCATCTTGTCTGAGGCCGATGATCAAAACATTCCCTTACCAATAAAGCCTTTCATTTAAACCAACTGCTGTTATAGCAACCCCTGACTGCACATACAATATCTGTTTTTTTTCTAGAAGCCTTGTTTTCTTTGAAAATTGTTGTTGTCCTGCCTGCTGTGTGGGATGTCTCGCACAAAAATAATAATGTACTCCCTTGTTTCTGCTGAAAATAGGATCTATAGACTCACTTCTTAGCACTGGTCTTTGATTAAGATTAGTCTTTGTTTAAGACCTTGACTTCATCTTATTATTGACTTCATATTATTATTTTAATTGTCAAATAGTTCTGATGTTAATGTTTTTACTTGTTTTTACAATAATAATTATAAAAGAATGTTCTTTCTTGTATCTAAAGCATCTTTAGCACGCTGTTAAACTGTATATAAACAAGGTGTATGATCATGTGCCAGCAGGTGCAGAGCCAGGAGGATCTTCAGTGGAGTTGCCAGGATGAAACCTGTTGAACATAAAATGTGATGCACAGTTAATAAAAAATATTCAAAATGAATTATGCAAATAAGAAAACAGACACCACATGAAGATTATTTTCTTCAAGTCATATATTTTCTCACATGGTGCAACTATGGTCTAAATGGTCTACAGGATGCATGTTAGCATGCATGACATTTTTATTTACTTCTACCCCAAACCTAGTGTCCCTCAGAATGAATTAATGGTCAAAGTTTAGCTGCATGTACTCATTCATTCATCTTCTACCACGGTATCCTCCACATGAGGGTTGCAGAGGGCGCTGGTGCCAATCCGAGCTGACATAGGGCAAAAGGTGGGGTACAACCTGTCCATCACATGGCCACATAGAGACAAACAGCCATCTACTCCCACACCTACAGTCAATTTAGAATGTCCATTTTGCCAAATCCCCAAATCTGCATGTTTTTGGAGTGTGGGAGGAACACACACACAAAAAGGAGGGGGGTGACTTGTGTTTAATATGCACAGGTCACTTGGATAGTGTGCCCACACTTTCATTTCTTTTTTTACTTACTCAATGTACTTTCTTCATGAATATTCCATTTGCAGAATAACATGAGCAAATATAAGCAGCAAACAGCCTCCAGATATGTGATGTGGACTGTGGCTCCTACACATGACCAGCTGTGGTGACCAGTTGGCAAGTTTTCATCCTTCACTCTCAGTAATTAGGCGGTGCAGTGTCTGATTGTATCCCACTCTAACTAAGCTAAATAAACAGCCCAACCTTTCGTTTGTGTTTACGTGTGTGTGTTCTTTCCTCATCTATAGCATGGAACGATGGTTGTCTTCACATACCAGAAGGGATGTAAGCACTTTTCACACATCTCTCTCGACTCTTCCGCTCCCACTCTCTGTTTGACGTATGCATCGTGTTTATGTGGGTGGAAATGTTCCTTATTTTCCACTTCAAAATGCAAAACATACTTCCATTTTGGCTGGTGTACAAACATTTTGGTGCAAAATGGTGGGCTCCATGAAGCAAGGCCCTTGCCTAATGTACATATAAAAGATTTATTCAAAGGCTGAGACAACCAAACATCTTTTATTTTATTTTAAAGCGATTATACACTTACACAAACATAAATATGGGTAGCATATTCATTCATTCATTCATTCATTCATTCATTTTTTTTACCACTTGACATTCCACATCGGGGTCGCGGGGAGCCGGAGCCAAGCAGCTGACATAGGGCGAAAGTTGGGGTATATTCTGATCAGGTCGCCAGTCCATCACAGGGCAAAGCTGACAATAATTTTGTCTCAGTCAATTTAAAATTTCAGCCTTATTGGGCATCATAAAACCAATTTTCTGCTCCAAAACGGCAAAAACAGTCAGCTATATTTTGGACAGGTCTGACATTTTGGTCACCAGGCTCTCTTGACCATATGTAAAAACATGGTGGGATGATGCTGGACAGAAAGAGGCTGATTTGGTCAAACTGTGGTAAAAGCATGGTTCTTTATTGTTTCTTCCTTCTCTTACTGTATCATGGCCAACACGACTAAAAAAATGCATTACAAATGAATTGTTATCGTTAACTGCCCAGCTTCAGAGAAGTTCATGTGTCTGAGTTAAGCTTTAATTAGCAAGGCTTGCACTAAATGAATAGTAGACACTTGCCTAAAAGAAAGTCCTTAACATTTTAATCATCCTTCAACTTCTTTATAACCTCGATGATCGCACTCAGCTCTCCTGCTCTGCATGAGACACAGGATATTGAAAAATCTCTGAAATGATTTATAGTCTTTTCAAAAGCTTGTTGCATCTCTTGGTGATAAATCCATTGAGAGTATGAGTGCTGTGCTTTTACTCCAGGCTACAATGAAAACAGACGTTGCGATACATCAATAACTGCACAGAGGAAGCTGAATTTTTCAGGGAAATTACTGAGACGTCCTTATATTCTGAGAAGAATGTCAAACAAGGAGTCGGAGGGAGTTAGTTTTCCTCCCTTTCCTTCTTCATATGCCACGTTTCCTTCTTGTCTCTCAGATGAACCCTTCCTTGATCCTCAACTAAAGGGTCAAACTGCTTGTATTGCCTGTCTAACAATCAAATAAAAATGATCTGGACTTAAGATAACCAGCTTTAAAGGCTTTGGTGAAATAGATTTGAGAGTGGTTTCCCTGTGTTAGACCTGTATCAATAGTCTTTATATTCATAACTGTCATGCATCACATGAAGGCATCACATTTTTAAAAAATATATATACATCCCTTGTTCTCCAGTGTGGTCGACGTGCTGCGCTGAGACGAGAGCAGAAGGTCATACTTTTCTGTCTGACAATCCTTTGAGCAGACAAGAACCTGCAAGGTGGTCAGACTGAAGCCCTTAAGGAGTGTGGAAAAAAGAGATGATAATAATGCAGGTACTGATAGTGCTGCTCTTTTGGGAGACACTTGGAGATGGTCTGTGTTGCCACTATTGACAGGAGAAATGTGTTCATATGAGTGTTACATGGACACCCCTGGCCACTCTCACTATTATTCTACTTTCACAGCCGATGGAGATATTTTCTACAGTGATAATACAGATCATTCCAGAACTCAGACATTTTTGGTTTTCATACATAACTAGTGTAATCAGCTACTATCTCATGACAAACTAGCCTGATTTCATATTTTAGTAGTAACACAATGTAGTATGTAACACAGTTGGTGAATAGTATTCACCAGCAGTTCTTTTAGAACAAGCCAACAATACTGCAGAACATTGACGCAGTTTTTCAAACAATGATGTATTCAGACCAGGTACAGTAGCCACTTACTTACTTACTTACTTATAGCATAAAACTACTGTGACATATGCTGTATAGTAGAATTCTGTAGTGATTTTTGTGTCATCATGGTGCCGATCCAAAACCCGATCCATTGTGCCAATGCAGATGATGCTGAACTGTTCAGGCTTCAATAGAGGTACCATTCGACCAATTGTAAGTTGTCCTATCAAAATTATCTTGGAGACATTTTTTGAAGGTCAAATTCTTACATTGTGTTGCTTTTACATGGCAACAGCATTTCACAACACCACATTATAGAAAAGGTAAGCTGCATTTTCTTCACAACTGGCAGCATTAATGACTCCAACACATATTTCTTGAAATGTCGGTTGCGACCCAAAGAAGAAAACTTTTGATTTTTGGTAAAGGTCCTGACATGAACATTGGATTAGGAGAAACCGAGTCACGTGATGTCCGGAGCTCTACACGTGACTTGTTGTGGCAGCCTAAGAACAAAATATTGGGAAAATAAATTGGGACTGGTTGTTTAGTCAACCTATCAGAGTTCACAGTGCACTTTTAAAATCCACCAAGATCAGATGATATATCACAAAACATGACAGTCTGTATTTACCTTATATCCCCGCTTTGTTTTTTTGAGTTTGGAAACAGCCGGAAAGGACATTATTCCAAGATTATTCAACCTCCTGATTAACTGATGAAAACAGCCAGCGAAGAAACAAGTTGTCCATCATATTACCTGATTTATGTGTTATCTAACATATTGATGTTAATAGAAAGGAAAACCATTGTTGCCTGCCAGAGGCCTTTACCTTGATTTTGTGACATCAGCTCCCAAATCTCTATTGACACAGTGGGAAACTAGGCAAGCCTTGGCTGTGATTTGCATTCCCCAAATGCTTTCTGTAATTGGCAAATACACTGTGAAATATTCACCTGATGTCCAAGTTCAGTGATGAATGAGTATATTACCTGTGACAACTGCATAAGCTTCTTTTTCTGTGTGAGCGTGAGCAAGAACAATGTAAATAGGAGCGATGGCGATGATACATTCTTGTCATAATCTGACTTTACCTCAGGGTCGTCTTTCTTCTTTCTCCAGATAGGGAAACTCTGTGGAGTTCCTTATCACACAGCCCAAGATAACAGTGCTCCGGTTCAAAGGAATGATCCTGTCTGTTTGCTGACAAGTGAAGGAGCGCCGATCCACACAGAGGAATCCCTTGCTGTGGGACAGAGCGCAGACAATAGAGACAAAACAGCAAGTATAGAGGAGCTTGACAGATAGAGACAAACATGGGGCAGCAAGTATATAAGTCAATAAATATTCACTGCATCAACTGTAAACCTGCTTCTCATCCCTTCATCTACTCTTATACTCGTATTTCACCAATCATAGCATCTCTTTCCACTGCTATGGGGATGACACCCAGCTCTATGTCTCCACCAGACCCATCTCGCTCTCCCACTGCTTAGAGGAAGTCCAATCCTGGCTGCTCTAACTTCCAAACAATACAAATGAGGTCCTACTCATTAGTACAAAATCCACTCTCACACTCTGATAATATGTCTCTGACCATAGGTAACTCCACTATCCCTCCTTCCCCTCAGGTAGAGTCTGGGTTTCATCCTCGATGGTACACTTTTCTTCACTGCCCACATCAATAACATCACTCGGTCTGCTTACTACCACCTCCGTAATACCAATCGTCTCCGCCCCTCACTCACACCCCAAAGCACTGCCATCCTCGTCCACGCACTGGTGACATCCTGTCTTGATTACTGCAACTCTCTCCTCTTTGGTCTCCTGCACAAATCCCTTGGCAAACTCCAACATGGTCCAAAACTCAAGATCCTCCTTCTCACCTTCAAAACTCTACACAATTTCAGCCACTCTGCCTTCACACCTTCTCTCCTTGATTCTTTTTAGCTTTCTTGTTGTCTTTGAATGTTGTATTTTTACTGACTGTATTTTATTTATGTGTTTTGAAGTAAAAATTAAAGATATTTTTATTATTAGTATTATTAGTAGTATTCTTATCATTGTTATTATTATTATTGTTGGTGTCTTATTATCCTTTTCCCCACAAATTATCTCACAGAAGCACAGGGATGGATTTGAATAGCATAATCAATAGAGACATTTGAAGTATGGATACAGGGGAGTGGAGCAAAATCCCCTTGCATCTCATGAACTTCCTTTTACAGCATGAAACTCATCACCAACCAGGACCTCCAGCCACAACCCCATGGAATTCTGTTAGAGGTAGAAAGACTCAAAACTATGCCTGTCACTACTGATTTCAGTTGCATCATCCAAGTGATGCTTTTGAGCTGCTAAAAAAAAACCACCCCCAATAGGCTGTATAATATTACACATAGTACTATTCGTGATTATAGTAACTACATGTCTATTGTTACAGTAGACTGACACCACATTCAGTATATCGCTTCTATCTCTCAGTATTGTGCCATTTTGAAACTAAGCGACCATTTGTCCTAGATTGCTACCATTTAAGATTAAAACCAATATAAGGGTAAGAAAATTGAGATGATGCAAGTTTAGATGATGCAAGCAGCTTCGCGACAACTGCGCAGAATTCCCCTGGAAGCATCATGTAATTTACTGCTTTATTATTGCAGTTAATGAAGGGCTCAAAAATCTAAATTTGCTGAGGGCCCCATGAAGGCTTGGGCCATTCCTGATTTAAAATGTGCCTCTGTACTCAACTTGATGACAGGAGTCGACAATATGAACCTTTGTCTATCACGCAAATATAAACCCTATCACCAGTAAATTTAGAAATTGATGCCTGCAACACACTCAAAAATAGTTGGGTCAAAGCTAAGACCCAACAAACCCCATAGGGTGACCACAAATGTGACTGCTGGACCAAAACAGACTCTAGAAGACTGTGATGTCACACTATTCTAAAGACATCAGTACCATACGATATATTTACATTCTGGTCCTGTCCTCACAATGTAAGAATATGGAATGAATTAACACTTTATATTTCTGATCATACTGTTGATAATCTTAATTTTCATGAATCTAAATGTTCCCACAATAAACCCAATTTTCCTGGCTTTTCAGTTTTTGATCAAGCAATGAATCTCTTTAATTTCAGAATGCGTTGATAAAACAAAGCTGTTTAAGACATACAACTTTTGCAAGCTTTTTAAGCCCTCTTGGCTTGGTTCATTGTGTTGCATTCTTGTTCCAATAAATTAAAACAAAAAAAATAAAAAAAATAGATCTACTATGTATTTACATAGTTATTTTGTTTCCTGGCTTCTTGTTATGCATCATTTTGCTTAGTGGACAGTCTGGGGTCTGGGTCTCATGAGGTACAGCCTGCTTCCCCCATGAATGCTCCTATGACTAGAGATGAAGTTGATTATTCACACAGTTGTTCTAGTCACTTGCTTGTAGAATTATGTTTATGTTCAACAGTGGTGCAGCTGTCACTCCAGTCGTGAGTGCAGCTGTTACATTTTGAGCTCACCTGCTGATTTGTGCTATTTGCACTGTTTCAAGATTGTTGTGTAACTATAGTGGAATTTGTTAAGGCGTTTTTAGTTCCACCTGGATTTAATCTTTGGCCATTGCTTCTTGAAGTACATGCACCGATAAGAAAACATGTATGACCTTCTCAAGAGCAGCATGACAAACAAAGGGCCTGATTCCCTCAGCTGGAGAAAACATGGGTGTGACTTGATTTTTCAAACAAAGGTCACTGTCACAGTTTGTCGTCACCCGATAGGGGGCCTAAACTCTGCTACAAAATGCAGATGGACATAGGAAAACCAACTATAAGAAAGTAGTCTTGCTAATGTTAAGATAGCCATAACAAATCAAACAGCAAGTGAAATTGGCAGTTAACAATCACCTACATCAATTGTTGATATGTGATTGTTAGTTTCAATGACAATTAACCGATTTAACTGCTGCATGCATCTGCTATTAATATGAATAACAAACCAACCTGATGCAATTGAATAATGTGTGATTGACACAGCTTTGTGTATAAAGTATTGACTGTGATGCTAATGATTTAGGAATTTGCTTAGAGTTAGCACATCATCAGTCAGGAGCTCATTCAGATCATTCAGCAACAGACTGATCCATCCACACTTAAATGCATTTTATTTTATATTAGAAATATGCATCTATATTTGATCCTTCTAACTCTTAACTTATATTAACTTTCTTGTTTTTTATTTTAATGAAATTTATATTTTTTAGTTTATCTTATTTTCCTCTGAGAACCCTCTGGGACCTAACTTGGGGTCCCGAGACCTGCTATTGATAACCATTTTCAACTACTACAATCCTGTGAGCTAACAGATAACAGATATCACTGACAACTAGACCAGGTGGGGGTTGGGCTATGTAAATGGTCTATGTAAATGTGATGATACGGTCTCTTGGCTCCCAGAAAGTGTAAATCTTTCAAGCTAAACTTCTCCCTTTACATTCAAATGGCCACATCTTCTTCAAATATTTTCAGATTTCCATGTGTAGACATTTTTGGAAAGCTTAGAAATCACACTTTCAGAATCTGTAAATAACTCAAAACCTGTGTCTGAACAGACAGAAATGAAAATACATACAAATAAAACAACTGCGCAATTCAACTCCCAACAGGTCTTGAGTAAAAAGAATGAAATTCAAGGTGCAGTACCACTGTTTTTGTTGCCAAAAAGGGAATAAAATAAGTGGCTAAAATGATGGGGACACATTCATTTGTCACACAGTAATTTGTGACTTCATCTCAGAAGTGACTGTTATGGCTTATGGCAGTTTCAGGAAATGGAGCAAGGGAAAAAAGCGGGATGTGCCTTTCTTTGCCTTTTAGAATGGCACATTCTGCTGTAGCGGAGATGATAGCCAGACATTAGCAAATGAGTCACTGAAAATGGAGGAGGTGCATGCAGATTAGACTAATGGCACTTTTCTATTATACACTAGCACTACTTGGATATACAATAGCACTACTTGGCTGTACTCGGTTTGGTATCAGGCACGTTTTCCATTACTTCATAGTACCTCCTCAACATGGACGGGGTCGTCATACCACGATGCTGTTTCAAGCACGACACAAACTAATGATATTAATGAACATTTATTTTCGGTGTACTGACTCATTACAATAATTTAATTAAAAAAAGATTTGTTCCCACAATCACTGGACTGAAATACAACTGAACAAGTTGTGTTTTGGCTCATGATCACTAGCTTTCGCAGTGCTGTCACTAAATACACCAGACAAATTTCCTTGCTAAATGTTGGAGATTTTTAAGTCTTTAATCTGCATTCTGGCATTGTTCGCTTTGATTCTTTTGTCCGACGTCCCGCTCATGACTCTTCCAGTGCCCCCTGCCAATCAGTCACCAGGCACTGGTTACCATTTTGGTATTTTGTTTCTTTCACTGGTGAGATCCAGGGTTCAGGCAGAGGCAGGCAGGGTCAGTGATCTAAAGTCAGTCCGGAAATAAACGCTTGCGGTCTTGCATGAGGGCTAAGAACAATCTGGCAAAGGTGTGAGTGAGGAGCTAGAGTATATAGGGAGAGCTGAAACTGCTGAATGTGGTGGTGAATCTCTTGCTCCTAGGTATAGTGAGTGTGTGCCCTAATTTGGGTACTTTAATGTTTTTTTTTCATTTACTTTTCCTGGCTTTAATGTCTCGAGGGTTGCATTGCCAGAAAGCAGATTATCCTTTAAAGACCTATAGACCCTGCTGATGTCTGTTCAAAGTGTTGTTTTTGTTGACTTGTTTTTTACATATTGGCTTGTTATCCACACATAACTGCTGTTTTGGTAGCCACGGTTTGTGGACAGAGCACATGCTAAGTCTTTGAGTCACCTATCTGTCACTCCGGTTGCATGGTAGCGTAGCAGCACTAGCATCCAAAACTTCATGCACCTTGGCCTCTGATGCTAACATACAACTTTTACATGCAGATAAAAAAAAAATATCTGACCTTTAGAAGGACATCAGAAGGCTCTCCGATGAGCTCTGGAGTAAAGAAGACCTGATGTCCAGTTTTATGGATTTGGCCACTGCTCCGTTCCAGCAGATGGTCTCCCTGTATGCAGCAAACCACTCCACAGCTGTCTGGGACCCCTCCACTTGTCCTCGGTCGTCCTCCTGCTCCATTCCCAACAGATTGCCCTCCTGGTCCGAGGTGGTGGTCCGAGGCCGCAATAGGGACTCTGGCCGGACCGCCTCACCTCCTCGCCTAAGCCTATCAAACCACTACATGGCTCTGGTGGCCGACACTCCGGCTCTCCCAGCTGCTGAACCTGCCGCTCCAGCTTGCCCCGACATGGATCCTCTGAAAATAGGCCCCGCAGACACTGCTAAGCTCCAGCCAACTGTGCCAAGCACCGTTAGCTGCTCCATATCCCGGCCCTCCCGACAAAGGCTCCTGCGCGAGGCCGTATTCAGACACTCCAGAGGTAACGGTGAGTCCCTCTCCTCCCGGGGCTGACAGCACTGGCACACACTGGCACTCACCTTTTTGACACTGCAGGGCAACATCCAGCTGTGACATGCAGCAGCAGTCGCCCCCTCGTCCACTATTCTCCTCAACCACAATCATCATCAGAGACTCCATAATCCGGAAAACGATTTACAACGATTTACAACGCTGCCACACAATGCTTCCCTGGAGCCACAGCAAACTCCCGGGGCTGCTGAGTTCACGCACCCTGTCGGACATACAATCTAATAGAAAATGTTACATACAATGGACACCCCAAAACATGAATAATGACGCAATAGGAAGAATAATAGTCCTATATTATCTACCCCTATTTGACAAGGTATTATTGATAAAACAAATACTGAGGAAATTGTAGGCCTTTACAAAGGCCCAACTGATCAGGCAATACCATTGTAACTGTATGTTATATTGTGAGTATTTTGGTGGTCTACCAAGATGTCAAACTGCCCTTTTCCAAACAGCTGACCTGCCACATAATTTTTACAATTTCATTTTTCATTTTACTTGAAATACTACTGAGTAAATATAGTGGGGAAGGAAAAGGCATTGTAAAACAAAGAGACTCTCAATGCTGGAACTCCCTTCTGCCAGTGGCATTTTAGTGGAACGGGTTTGAACCTTGCTCATGCTCAAGGATGGGGTCCTGGAGAATGGCAGTTTATAATATTGATAGCTGTGTGAGGTAAAACATGTCGCTGTTGAAGGTGGTTGGTGGTTTGTTTCAAATGGCAACCATACAGCTATCTTCAAATATGAGCAAAATAAAGGGTCATAAGAGCACCAACGTCCCCTGTAGTGTAGATAGAAATTCCTCAAGCACAACAGAAAAAACCCACAAGTGACACACACACAAGGGGTTTCTTAAACACTGCTTGTACTGAATGCACAATCAGGCTACAACTTACAATTGTTTTTATCACTGATTCAACTGCAGTTATTTTCTATTCATTGATTAATTGTTTCATCCATGATTCAGTGTTTCCCAAATCTCAAAATGACAACTTCCTTAGATATTCAGTTTTCTTTTATGAGCAAATAAATCCGAAATATACACATTTAAAGAAGCTGAAAAATCTGAGAAATCTTTTTAAAAGATGCTATTACAATTATCAGTTGGTGATAAAAAATAAATAAATAAATTACTAAGCCCATCAGCTCCACATGACTCTCTGTTTGAGTTGGAGTATGACTGAAAAGACAAAGTGCCTTTACAAAACATTTCAGTAGTGAACTCTACTCCTCAGATGACTCAATTGTTTAGCAGTTTGATGGGATAAACACTTCTTGCCACCAGCTCAGTGCTGCTGCTGCTGTGTACAGACAAAATACTCTGTCAGTCGGATCTCATAGTATTGCTCAACCGAAAGAAGGACACACCATACAAATAATTTTACATTGCTTCTGTTCACAAAACCGAACAGAGGCAGAATAATGCGCAACAACAATGACAACATGAAGTTACGCACTGCAGCTTTAGGTAATGTGTTAATAATTGATTCATCATTGCAGCTGCAAGGTCAGTGGTGATCCACAGCTCCTCTGGTTTAAAGGCCAATGTGTCACTTGGCACGTGCAATTTCAGCAGTCGTATAAGATCATTAGAAGTCACATCATGCAATATGGATATAATAACCCTATGTAGGTATGTACATATATAGACTGTACAATAATTACAGTTACTCAGTTGTAGGCAAGAACACAAGATAGTGTAGGAGACAAACCATCATTATCATAAATTTGATGCTAAACAGGACAATATGATGCAATTCCTCTGCTATTTGCTCTTTTCTTAATGTGGTTGTAGTAGCAGCCAGAAAACCATCATGCAAGCAAAACCTCTGCTGTCACACATTTCTTCCTTATTGGTATCCCATATTCACACATTCCACTTGTGTTACCTCCGTAGCTATGTGCACATGGATGCAATTAATGGGAATAAAAGCCTGATCGGAATAAAAAATGTCAATCTGTAAACGCTCGTCTGATACAGCCTATTCGGAAACAAATGTAATTCCCAACAAGTGGGCTCTTATAAACAGTCAATCATGACTTCTGATCTGCATAAATGTGACATATTTGTGTTTTGTTAGTATTATTCTTTTTTCCATTCCAAAGAATAATGAACAGACACTTAAGTGGAAGACAAGGGAAATGAGATGGATAGCACACAGCGCGGGGACGAGCAGATATGTGCAGCCTTTGTTTACTACAGACATGGAAGTGAAGCTTCTTCTTCTGCTCTTACTTCCAGAACAAAACATTTCACAATGAAGACATTTTGCACATGTAAACATAGATATCTGGCCATATGGTATTTATCTATCATTTCATGTAGCATTTTTGTTAACTGGCCAGAAGTCATATAGGCCATGATTTGTGCTGGGAAAAGTGCTGTGTATTGAACTTCTGTATTGCCATTGCCACTTTCTTGCCATTCACATAGTATTATGTGTACAGTAAATGGCAAGAGAGTGTGAGTGGGTTATCAAGACTGGAGGCAGTGCCACTGCCAGTATATTCATAATTCAAATTTTAATTGGCAGCCTGCAAATTCTGTTTGTGTTTATGTTGTGGAAAAGGAGAGTAGCTCCTTGGGGGTTGTCTTCATGTGGGATTGGCTCCTCAAATGATCTGGCATCCTCAAAAGGTCTGGGGAGGATGAAGAGGTTGGACAATGATTTACAGTATTTTTAGATTCTCCCGTTACATAATTCATATAAGGATTTAATCCCTCTGCATGTTACTTTTAGCTCTTAAATTTGGACCTTGAGTTGGTTAATTAATAAAATCCATCCTCTAGCTGAAAATAAATAAATTGCTATTTATATGGAGGTAATATGTATTTGGATACAACTTCACACAGGGTTTAACTTGGCTTTGAGCAGTTACATACATAAAATAATTACCATGACATCTTTATTCAGGAAGGCATCCTTCCTTTTCCAAGACCATAAACACTAATGTCAATTTAGGATGGTGAAGGTTGTAAGTCTTCCCTGATTTAAGATGGGATCTAGAAGTTATACATGCAAAGATACCATTCTGTGACTCAGGAGGAAGAGCGGGTCATCATTTAACCACGGGATTGGCAACTCAAACCTTGGCTTTCCAGTCCATGCACGTAAATAACCACCCACAAATTACTTATGAACGCTGTTTGAATGGGTACATAAAAAAAACTAACTACATTGCAAAATGACTGCAATAAACAATCTCAATTCATGTTTTGTCACTGTTTTTGTCTTTTTCATTGGAATTACTTCTTTAGCATGTGGTGCCATTATATCTAGCCATTTCTTGCAGGCATGTTTTTCACTGTAATAGTCCAAGATCTTTACACTACAGTTTTGCCTTTCACACACACACACACATTACAATATATGTTGGATCTGTCCCACTCGGCCCACACAGCCACAAGGAGCATTATAAGGTTCTGTTCCCAAAGATGGTATTGTTAGGTAAATAAGAGGAGCCGGGTATCGAACCGCTAACTTTCTATTTAAATGCTCTACCTTCTGATCCCACAGCCAACTGCACTGCACAATTGATTTTCAAGAAAGTAAATTAAGCCTTGTTTCTGGGAATTGTTCTTATTTTTAGCCTGAAATGAAAAATAATCTTGGCAAACAAGTTTTGCACTAGAAAATAAAAACAAAAATGTCTTGATGTGATATAACAGCTTACATTAATCTTGAATTGCCAGTAATAAGCTAAAATAATGTCTAGCATGAAATCCCAACTGCTCCTGCTCCTGGTTTGTACTGGTGTGTATTAATTATGTGTTAAATACTAACACAAAATACACCATCAGAGATTGGCGTGTGTGCAAATTTAAAACATTTGAAGGTATAAATACTTTATGTCAGCCTAATTAAGTAAAGGAAAACTAATTTCTCCCATGACAGAATTTGTTTTTGCTTGCGCTACAAGTACGACTTTGTCTAGTTTTAAGTCACATTGCAGTCTGAAACTAGCTGCAGATTTACAAACTAGTTGTAAGTACTCTAGCCAAGCAAAATGTGCTTAACCCATTGCAGATACTTGTTCTTAAAACAAGAAAATTCAAATACATTTAAAAATATTTGGCTTATTTCTAGTAGGAGTTTGATAGGTTGTGTTTCCAGGGCTTCACTGTCTTTTTTCATTTAAGGTGCTGTGTGATGTGTGTGTGAGAAAAGTCACTGTGTGGTTTGCTGTGGTTTGTATCACTTGTGGTTGATTTCTTATAAACCTGGCACATTCTTATGGGTGTATTGTGTGTGTGTGTGTACCATCTGTGCCTCCACCACTTCAAAGGAGTGCTTGCCTCAGAAGAACCTCAGAGACAAATTAATTATTAAGTCGATTTGAGGATGTTTGCCATTGAGCGTTTTGTTCTGTTGTGGAGCTGCTTGCTTTTCAGGAAGTGGAGGATATGTTCTTCAATTTGGATCAAAGTTGTCGCCCCTCTGCTTCCTGCACTCAAACACGCACACATACAGAGAGAGAGAGAGAGAGAGTATGCTTGCCTAACACATTTGTATGTAACCAGAGGAGACTTTTTAGAACAAAATGAGATGCAAGTAATTACAATTTAAAACAAAATTCATGAAGAAAGAAAAATGCCATTTGACCCTAAGCTGACCCTAAACCAAGAGTTACAATGGACTTAACCAGGATTCCTTTAAACATACTCACATTGTATAGCAAATTTCTATTTAAATAAATAAATAAATAAAATAATAATAAATGTATATGTGTATATATATACTGTATATATGCTTACTATGTTAATAGAAGAATAGACGTTCAGACAGATTGTTCGCATGCAGAGGCAATTGCTTTAGAAAAGCTCTGCTTCCTCTAAAATAAATAATAATAATAAAATAAAATAAAATAAATGGTCAAATATCTACTGCCATACATTTAGTTATTAAAGGTGTGCTAGAACATGACCAACTACTGTATATGACAGCTGTTTATCACAGATTGTCTGATGTAATTTGCTTCTCATACATTCCAGCAGCAGCACAGTACTTTAAAACCAATGGAAGCTCAGTTTCAGTTGATCTCTATAACACAGAAAAAGCTTCACGGTGATTCAATAAATGCAGCAAAATTGTCACTTCCATGGAAGCTCAGCTTCTCTGGGAGTCAATGGAACATTGGGCAGGTGGACACAGGGGACGCATGTTAGAAGAAGCTGTAAATCTTTAAGGCTAAAATTCTCCCTCAACCAGTTTTTTTATATTTGATGAGTTCACATCTTCTTCAAATATGTTCAGATTTCCAAGTGTTAGACATTGTTGGAAAGCTTAGAAACCACACTTTCAGAATCGTGTTGCTGGATTTTCCATGGCTGGGCACTATTGATGACTCTGGCATCTGTGTACGTCCTGGACATGTCACCAGTCCATCACAGGGCAAACAGATTGAGATGAATAACCATTCACTCTCACACGCACACCTGCGGTCAGTGTCCGCAGAGGAAACCAGAGTCCCCAGAAAAAACCTAACTACTATGCCAACATGTGGCCCTTGATTCAGTTCATAAATTCAAATTACTATGTAGCAGTCAGCCAAACTTCCAGGTGAGGAAAACTTTCATGTCCCTTGTGGCAAATATAACTGTTTTAACACAGTAAAGAAAGCAGTGACAATGGACTTTTCCTAACACTACATTGTTCCTAATTGTTTT
Organism: Solea senegalensis; assembly: GCF_019176455.1. NCBI lineage: Eukaryota > Metazoa > Chordata > Actinopteri > Pleuronectiformes > Soleidae > Solea > Solea senegalensis. Next base: position 22,517,502 of record NC_058032.1, read on the forward strand.
TCTGGTGTTTCACATTAACTAGCAGCATCATGGCCAACTCTATGTCAACAGCCTGGATACTGTCCAAAACACAAACCAACCAATTAGCCAAACTAACCTTACATTATACTTTATGACCAGCTGATGACCAACTGATCCAGTTAATAGGTACATGAACACATTGACTCAGGTTTTCTCAATTTTATGCAAATAAAAAGGAACACACACAATTCTGAAGCCTTGAATCTCATGTATCAGCAACATAACTCCATCAGTCTCACTCAGATATCATTAGTTTTACTAAATCTCTAAACTCAAATTGCATCATTTAGTACTCTTCACCTAAAAAACGACTGCTCTTCACAATGCAACACGTTGATTACTAATTAGTCTCATGTTCCATCTGTACAACTCAACACTTCCCTCATGTGTTGAGTTGTCGTAAGAGACCTCAAGTCACTTTCACTCAATAGATTGTGTTACCTTGTTGTGTGTGTGCATGTATTTTCTTTGTATTTTTCTAGGTACAATTATCAAATAATAGGGGCAATTATCAAAAAAGCAGGAATCCTTTGCAACACGAGCACAGGGGGAAGTACAGTATCTGGCACAGACAGTAAAGGAAACACCTTTAACACACAAGGAGGGGAAGAACAATGAGACACAGGTGCAATAAATTAGGGCAAAGCAATCAATCAGGTGGGAAAAAAAAATGACAGGATGTGACACCAGAGATTTTGAAAATAAAAACAGGAACTAACATGGAAAAGGTTAGAGAAGGCATTTTTATTAGTATTGTTATTAGTAGTATTATTCTTATTAATAAAGCAGTTTATTCTCAGTGGTAGATTCAAGGTGTTGTATAGACAAGACATTCATGTGAGCACCCAAGAAAACATTGATGGTGTTCACCACATGGTGATGGATGACAGACGCCTGACTGTTAATCAGATAGGAAATGCTGTGAGGATCTCCAGTGAAGGAGTAGAGAACATTCTGTGCAATGAACTTGGCACACCAAAGGTTTCCACTCAGTGGGTGTCACAGCTTTTAACCCCTTATCAAAGCATACCAGGCTGGCCATGTCACAGGAGAAGAAGGCATGTTTTGAAGCAGATCCAGCTGGTTTTCTTAAACGTTTCCTGACCCAGGATGAGTGTCGTGTCCGCCACTTCAAGGCAGTCCGTGCTGTGGAAATATCTGCTTTTTTGACTTGTCAGCATGAGAGCTTCAATACTAAGGGCATTGGTAGGAGAAATGTCGACCACAGGGTCAAAATTGACTATTGCATCATGGTCAGGCTATGTCAGCATAAATCTTACACACTGGACATTTAAGCAATCTGTAATAAACTAAAGGTATGAAATAATATAGTTTTCATGGGTAAAAATTATCTCTGAAAACACATCTAAGCTGGCTTTCATTTATAACAGGTGCTCTAAATTCTGTACAAGCTGTCTGAGTGCAATGCTTTGTGAATGAATCACACAAAGAAACTGTCAGAAGAGTAGATGTATGAATGAAAGGATGTTTTGCCACCTTTTCATCTTTACTAGTTATCATTAACAAGGTAGAAGAATAATCGTATTCACTGTGCAACTCAAAAGCGTTCACTGATTCCAGTTGTTTTAATTGGCTCTCTTGTATGACATACACTCAAGTGATGATTGGATCTTCAAGTGCTTAAAAAAAAAATATTTTTTGAATTTTAACCAGATGATGCAAACTATGAATATTCTATTTCTATTCCTCCACTTGGAGGAAAAGAAAGAGGCGTCGATCGCTGCGGTGTTTGCTGGCAGCGATGCACCTGTGCCTGAGAGATGAAAGCCAGGGCAAAAACAGTTGGCACAGGAACCACGCTGCTGCTCATTAAGCTCAAGGCACAGTGCACAGCAAAAAAAAAAAAAAGATGAAGATGACTCAGATGAGTGAATCCACATTTTTATCAGCTCGGATCTTCTTTCATCTGGATTTTGGCAGTTGGATGGTAAATGAACAATGCTCATCGAGGCTTTCATCAGGTAATCAACCTGATAACTATGCAAGATAGGGGTGCAACCCCTGTGATCTTTTTCTCTCCACTGGACAAAGAAAATGTTTTGCAGGTCATCTGTTGTTATTACATGCACTTTCATTTATTTATCTGTTTTGTTGCAGATTATTGATCATAAGTATTTAAAATGATGACAAAAAAGTATCTTCACAATGGTTTTAATACTGCAAGATGAATGCTTTTTAGTGATGGACGATGATGACTTATTACAATTCAGTTGCTAGGATTTTGCAAGTTCTCTCCGCGCTTGTGTGTGTGGATGTGTGTGATTTATACAGGTACTGCGTCTCCCACAGTCTAAGGACATGCAGATTGGTGTTATGATTGATTGGAGAATGTAAATCAGTTAAAGGTGTGATGTACAAAGGTGTCTCTGGTGGGGAAGAGCTGCTCTTTTAGCAATATCTCTTGCATTTCTTATCCAAAAACGCCTTAAGTTGGCATTGGTCACACTGGCGCCTGCCAAGTGGCCTGTTGGACACTGAGGGTCCGGGGTGTCAGCAGCACAGTAAGAATGATCTAATTCATTAATTTAAGCACACTACTTGTGTGCTTGTGTATGCTAATTGCTTCTAGCTCCTGGTTTTAACAGACACAGTTACATCAGCCCAGCCCAGGCTGCCCTTCATTGGCTCCCTGTTCATTTTAGAATTGATTTTGAACTGAACACATTTTGAAGCTCATATGGGGCTGGCCCTTAGCTACATTTCAGAGATGTTGACCCTATATGAGCCACCGCGCAGCCTTAGATCCTTGGGCCCTCCTGGCTGTTCCAAAGTCGAGGCTCAAATCCAGAGGAGACCGAGCCTTTGCCATCAGGGCCCCTCGTCTTTGCAAAGACGTGCCTGAGGAGATGAGGCTCGCAGAATCAGTGATGTCTTTTAAATCACCTCTTAAAACCTATTTTTATAGACTGGCATTCTTATGACCTTGTCTTTGTATTTATTTATTTATTCATTCATTCATTTATACATCAATCTACCGTATCTGTCCTTGTCATGACCCTTTATAATGACAGTTATTACTTTACACTTATAAACCGCTGTCCTCAATTGATTTATTTTGTTTTAATCTTTTAATACCATTATCATTGTACTTTTATTCACTGTTACTTTTGTTTGTTTCTCGTCTATCGTCTTGTTGGCTTTTATTACGCAGGTCTGTGATGCTTTTGTGCTACAGAGAGGGTTAGATTTGCATGGGTATATTTTGTGTAGCCCAGGTCTGGCCCATACCTATGAATGACACCTTTGGACTCACATGAAGGACCTGCAGGGCCTTCTCTGCTGGCCCTGACAATATCAAAAAAGTATTTTTTTTTTTTAATTATTATTATTATTTTTAATAATCAAATTAATTTGTGTCTGAACATGTCTTAATTCAATTACTTTTTCAGTATGTTATGATTATATTTCCAGAAAGAATATGGTTCTTTTTTGTGAAGCTGAGCTGGATTTTCCTGGATGTCCTTAAACGCATCATAGCTCCGTGGACCTGCTCTAGTAGTATTGCTGGCCTTTCGTTGATATCATAGTGACAGAACGCCCCAGGCCCAGCGATGTGTCTGGTGCTAGCCCCTGCTGTTGTCATCAACAACGTTTGAACCTTTGGCGGGTTTTGAAGTAAACTATGGCCACTGCATTAACACCACCGATCAATCATGTTTCTGATCTCCTTCGTGTGCACTTTTCACGGCGATCGTTTGGAGAAAAGAAGGAATTATTTCAAGAGGAAGACCTACACCCAAGAGGTACATCATTTACCGTAGTTGGAGTGTTAATGATAAATTTATAAAAATTTTTAGAAGTGGTGAGGACAAAACTGTTGATCATAAATAGTGCCGGGGACGTGTTCCGCCACACAGCTGACGCCTACGCTTATGTGGAAGCTTGTTTTTGTGTCATATAGTGGCTTGTGAAATTGCGTTTGCTGAGTGACTTAACGGAAGCTGTGGTGGTAATGATGCAGTAGCCTAGAGATGTGCAGTGGTGCGGTAGCGTTATGGCGGTTTTTTTTTTTTTTTTTTTTTACTGAAGGCCCTGACTGAAACCCCACGGTCCGCTACTGGTTTTACATGTGGGCCACTTTAGGCTATGATCAACTTTGTTTGAAATATAAGATAACATTCTCAAGCACCTTTGTCATTTCAGTTGATTGACTAACTTTCTCCCACTGTACCAAAATAATTCCAAAATGGTTGTGTCTTTAGAGCCAGAGTCTGTGGAGTAGTGACTGCGGCCCTAGCACTGTGGAACACAGATTAGAGAGTAAAAAAGAAAAAAAAGAGCGAAAAAGAACGGCATGCCCTTTGTGTGAACTTGCACAGCTACTTTGACAAACTCGGGTTGTCTACGAGGATGGTAAAATCTTTGTTAACTTTTTTTTCGCCCCCAGTGCTGCTAATTTGCAAATCAACATTTCAGTTTTAACTGTCAATCATTTTACATTTTTTATAGCATCAAACAAAGAGAGACCAGAAAGTGTATATATACTATATCTATATATATATATATATATATATAAATATATATATATATATATATATATATATATATACTGACACTACAGTGGATGTGATTGTTGTGACGTGTGCACTGTAATTCAGGAAGTACAGTACATCAACATAGTGTATTGGGGCTTCACAGATGTTAAATGAGCACAAATGGCCAATTTAATGCCAGTACATTTCCCTTTCCCTTAGTGATAATTGTCTGGATGAAGCATCACAGACAATACAAAAACAGATGCTCAGACAAAAGTAAGCTGTGAAAACAACACGCACACACACACACACACACACACACATACACGGAAGCTCATTAAAGAGGCTGACAGTCTGAGTGATGAGGGCTTCCCTCACTCATCTGATGTGACAGTGTTGCTGGGTTATGAGCGCTGAAGGAGGATTTACTGGTCTTCCTCTCTGTCCATCACACAGTCACCAGCTGTCCCAGCATCAAGAAGACACCCTGCCTACCCCTTTCTATTTGTGTGTGCATGTGTATGTGATTATGAAAAAAAACAGTGTTAACTGTTTTATATTATCCAACAACACAAACAATCTTGTCAGAGAGCGTTCAGGAACCTCTAATGGGACTCGTGAACTCGCATTTATGAAACGGTTAAGATGTGCTTGGCATTCAAATGGTAAAGTCGTGGGAATACCATTGCTAGGCAACAACATTATCTATAACGTTAACATAATGCAAGGAGAGAAGACTGAGGGTAAAATAGTCTGGAAACTTTTCCTACAATCCAAACTTTGTTTGTCTAAAGAAAATAATCGTAGCTTTCAGAAACTCAACTCCACAGTGTATATCTGAGACAATATACAGTATCATAACATTGGATGTATAAAAAAATTATGTTCAAGAGACCAAAAACATTTTTGGCCAGCCGAATCAATGTGTTAGGCAGCGTTTTGAGGGGGGATTATTTAAAAGTCTTTCCATAATAACCTTTCAGCATGATGTAAATCAATTGATCTGAGACAGAACAGCTGTGCAAGTCCTTCATTGTTTGCAACCTTACAACTAAATCTATCCCATCACAGGCAGTTAGTGTTCCACTAAACCAGCCACTAAACCTCCCTATGCTGCAAAGAAAATTGATGAAAGGGAAAGAGTCTCACACAAAGTTGTGTAATAAATGCAATTAAACAGCAAAAAGATGGGGAGATCGCCTCAGGTCATCCATCACAAAATAAATGAGTGCCTGTCTGTGCTCATCAGAGCTCAGGACAGAAAGGCACAAACTCAAAATGCATAATCCTCTTTTAAACCTGTGGATAGTGGATCAAACCCAACACTCAACTCTTTTTTGCAGCAATTCTGCCTTCTGTAGAGTGTTTCTACCTAACATTTTAATAAGGATTTCTTGAGATGAAACATTCACATGGCAAAAAGAAAAAGTTTAATGAGGTCACAGCAACCTTACACCACCAAAGTATTGAGTCCAGTTGAATGTCTGTGCCAGAGGGAAATTAATAGGTGGTCTACATAATATATCGCTTTCATTAAAACAAAAATAAATAAAGCCTTTCACCTTGTTCATGAGTCTAAATTAACATCCATAGCAAGTTTTAAAGGATTTCCTGGATGTGATTCTACGATGTAAATTCCCAGGTAAAAATGTTGACCTTCATTCAACAAAATCTAATCAAACCAGCCTTGAATAAAAATGGACGTGTATGCCAAATGTAGATGAATTAGCTCAACATGTTCTTGAGCTATTGCCTTCACAAGACCTGGACAGATGGACATGGAAAATGTGAGGTTCCTATTCTTATTAGGACTGAAGTGGGTAAAAATTGTGAACATGAGCTAGGTGATTTTTTGAGTTTGATCAAAATGTTGAGCAATTTCTTTTTTAACTGTTCACTTGAACAACCTTGACAAAACAAACTGCATCAATTTCAAACTAATGGGACAAAATCTGTTACTAATGTCTTTTGTAATGACTGCTCGTTGCTCAAATCAAGATGCCGTGAGAGCGGAGAACAAAAAACAACAGCAAGGGATTTCAAAATTGACTGCACTTACTCTTTATCCCAGGAAATCATTATTAACACTGTTTGTGTGTGTGCATGTGCATTTGTGTGTGTGTGTATGAGAGTATCCACCCTTCACTCTGCCTCTACATACAAAAGGACAAACACCAAGGACAAACACAGTCACAGTATTTCTCAAGGTAAAGCCACTCAGAACATTTTATGCAAGCTTTCAAGACCCTTCTCTGGTATTTCCACATCCACTGCCACTGCAAAATAAACAAAACAAAACACCTAACTCAAACAGCCTTGGGAGCATGTATACTGTAAGACGAAATGACAAAATTCCTGTTTTTCACAGCAAGCGCATGTGTGTGAGTGTGTTTGTGTGGGAGAGAGAGTCTCCTCATGACCTTTTTTCATCTCTTCATTCAGTGTTCGGTTTTCATTTGTGTTTGTTTGTTTGTAGTAACGGGCACTCTTGTCAGCGCTGAATGAGGAAAATAAAAAGAATAAACAAATAAAATCATTCAAAGATAAAGGAATGTCTTGGATACAGACTAAAAAAAATGTAAAAGTAAATGAAATTGTGCAATATGGAAGAAAAGGCTTCAAAAGGGTCCAATTTTCAGTTGACTGTCAGAAACTAAAGCCATTGTTACTCTCTGTGTGACTTCAATTCCCCCAAGTAGCCGGAAAGAAAGCTTGTTGTTTTGCAGAAGGCTGGGAAACATACACACACACACACACACACACACATTTACCGCAAAGGTTAGCCATGACACGTTGCTTGGCATTTCCAAGGCAGTAAAGCTCGATCAAGCCAAAAACAGCCATGTGTGACCAACATGGCTGCTCGGCCGTTACCCTACACGTCGAGCACCAAGACTGCACAACAGGCTTCGGCTGGAACTAATGAATCCTAGAGACTGTGAGATTTCAGCAATCTTATAGACCTTAATATAAATAGAAATGTGTAAGTGGACGACCTTGATTATTTTTGTGTGAGACTTCCAGTTTGGCATTTCCAGTCAATAGTCCTGAAGTATTAAACAACATAGGCAACTGGTCTTCTGTTAGGTTGCTGAATATGCCTTTCCTCTCATCCAACATCTTCAAGTCTGGTTGTCTTTGTTTAAACACTTAGAGACGACCATGACCTGGATGACTCAGAACCTTCACAGACATATTCCAGTTGGTGGTTAGGTAGCTTTACACCACAGAGATGGGACAAAAACTTGATAACATTGCTTAAAAGGAAAGCCTTAAATTTGAAGGAGCCACTGTAGGGTCCCTATGTCTGTTTGTTATACTTGTTTGAGAATAAACCTGCAGTTCAGAAAGGAGTGGCTTCCAAGGTGACATCAGCTGCCACTGGTAAAACCGCAGCTAATTATGATTAAGTGCTGCCAGTGCTCTGAGTTGGTGTCCCAAGTAAAAGATATAGTGTGATATTTTTATTATTTAGTTATTTCATCTACGACATGAGGATCATACAGTAGAAAGTTACACAAGGGGGTAAAACGGTGGTATACCATTGGTAGGGATCAAATGAAATAGGAGAGTATTCTGTATATTCAAAATGAGCTTAAGGTGAACAAGCAACAGGTAAAAACAATTGGGGCAAGGTTAGAAATCAGGTAAATCTGAAATGAGAAAACAAAGTCCATACCTTTTCAAAACAGGAAATCACTGAATAATAACCAGTGAAGAACCAAAAACATCACCTAAAAAGATAACAGATGTAACAAGGAAGCATGCCTCACTCTATTCACAGGTACGGGAAGGTGGTAAATACCGGAAGTGCTGCGCAAAAATAAAGGGTAAATAGTCTGTATTTACAGTATATAACATGTTTCTAGTCTTGATCACTACTCAGAGTTGCTTTATTCGTACAGCACTATTCACATTCATTCACACACTGCTCATGCAGCTGTCAGGAGCAACATGGGGTCTTGCCCAGGGGCGGCAGGCCCACAGTGGGTGATAGTGCCCTCCTTAAACCACACGAAAAAAGAGAGAAAATAGAGTTAACTTTCCCCCAAAAAACCTGTAGCCTGTCAGATAAAATCGTCCCTGGCGCTGTCATAGACTTACATGTTGTGATTCTTTTTTTCAAATTTTGGACCCTACAATTCATTTCAATGGGCTCTGGGAGGGCTCGCCCCAATGTGATTACGTCATACGCACTGATGCATCACTGAGATCCTCCCACGGCCGAGCGGACATGGCCTGATGCCGGCGGAAACGGAAAGTTGTGTTAACTTTACCAGCGCTTAATTGCCGGTTTCATCATGGAAAAAGAAGCTTCAAACACCATTCTCTCGCTGCAAAATAAGCCGTTTCATAGAAGAAAAGCTTCGGCTTATAGAACTCAGACCCGATCAGCAGAACTTCGCCATAAAACAAACGAAAGATGGGAGCTGGTATGAGAAGAAGGATCGGCTAACTAATGTACAGTAGATTAGTAAAGCTGGGACTCAAACCCACAACCTTCCAGTTGAACAGAAACCACTGATCCACCGTTGGCGCCAAAAATAGGAAGTCGGACCCCTACTTTTGCATTCAAAATATGGTCTATAATGTCGTACAATCTTACCGCTTCAGCATGCCAAGACATTTTGGACAATGCTTCCAGCTTTGTTGCGGAAGATCCTTTTCTATTGCAACATGAATGTGCCCCAGTGCACAAAACAAGGACTATAAAGACATGTTTTAACAAGTTTGGTGTGAAAGAACTTGACTGGCTCGCACTGAGTCCTGACCTCAACCCCATCAAGCAACTTTGGGATGAACTTAGAATGCAAGCCAGGCCTTCTTGTCCAACATCGGTGCCTGACCTCATAAATGCTGTACAGAATGAATGGGCACAAATTCCCATAGAAACACTTCAAAATCTTCACTTCTAAGAAGTGTGGAAGCTGTTGTAGCTGCAAAAGGGGGACCAACTCCATATTAACATATTTATATGAATACTTCATTACAGTCCCTGTTGGTGTAATGGTCAGGTGCCTACAATTTTGGAGCCACGATCAAACATGTTTAGTCCAAAACCAAAACTATACTGTGGCTTAACAGCAGAAAGAAGGGAAACCACAGTGTTTGAAATCCTCTTGATGGACTTGGTATATGGAACAAACGACTGCCTCAACACTTTGAAGTCTTGTTAGCTGACACCAGTGGACTGCAGATGGCATGTTCCAAACAGCATCTGTCATTTTGCCACTTTCTGCTCATAAGTCAAGTCAAATCAGTTCCATTTATACAGCAGTGAATCATAAAAGTAATGTCAGGGCATTTCTAATGTCGACTGTAAATACTTTTATTTTGCAGACACACAACAACCCCTGACACAACATGGTGACTGTGGAAAAAAAATAAAGTGCTTTCAAAAACCTCAAACAGCAGAAACAGGATCAGGGTGAACGGCCAACTGCCTGTATCATTATGAAAAATAAAGATATATACACATAGCCTAGAATCATTTACCTCAGTTCCTCAGGGAACAAACTGTTTGGCAACTTGACGACTGAAGCAGGATAAATTATTTTAACGACTCGTGTCAGTTTGTCATCGTAAATTGTTTATTTCTTTAATCAAATTCTTTGCGGTGGTTCGTTTGAGATCCTCCTTAGTTACCTAATCGCCTTTGCTTGACAGTTCTACACCTGACAGCAGTAGTTGCAACTGCCCTTTATCTTTACCTCATCCAATGAGGCTGTCATTTTATGTTGTTTTTTTTTTTTTATTTATTCACCTTTTTTTGGCATTAGCATTTAAAGATTATCTCCGACAAAAGATATTCTGCACATTTCTACCTTATACATCGGCCTGTCAGTGAAACTGCAGCAGATGTTGATTCAAATGGGAAAATTCTTGCCTTTAACAGCCAAATGTTTATTCTACGAAGGTAAAGTTCTTGTTCTCGTATCTGTTCATTGGATGTCTCCTTATGTTGTGTGACCTTTTGCTTCTTCTCAGGTATTTGCAATCAAATAAAGGAGATGCTGACATCTAGCATATAATGGTAAATGGTAAATATAATGGTAAATATATAACATATAATATATATATCCAGATCCACTGCCACAATGGGCCAACCAGATCGAATGTGTCTAAAATTTATAAATGTTTTCATGGTGGGAGGAAACCGGGGAGCCTGGAGTTTTGCAATTGTTTGCAAGGGGACACATTTTCTGTCAGTCATCTTTCATTCATTCACTGCTGGCACAGTCTATAGGAACCAGGAATCGAACCAAGCTCATCAAGCTCCTTCATAAAAGACCACTCACTCTGACGATCGCCCACCATTTTTTTAATGGTCCAAACTTAATAAAGTACATACATAGATGGGTGAAGATAGAGGAAAAACACCAGGCTACAGTTCATCCCTGAACTTGCGAGCATTGGGGGAAGAAGCTACAGACATTGATGAATGCTCTCTCAGACCAGACTCTTCTTCAAGGATATACCCTGTTTCCTGCATCCTTGACTCGTTGCAGCTTCATTCAGCCAAACCTATGTAACACTCAAGGCTGAGCCACTTAGAAGCAGACATAGACAAATGTCACGACTTTCCTTAAAGGGATGGTGCAGGTGCTCAAGTCTGGCTGTATATTGACACATGGTCAACCTGTTATGCACGACTGTGTAAAAGCAAACTGTGCTCCAAGTGCATTTAAGGCAAATGTAGAGATTCTCCTCTTTACACATTATACATGTCAGAGAATAGTGAGTAGCTGCAACCGCACCTACACTACTACCTTTAGCTTTACAAGCTAGCTGAGATGCCATTCTCTCATAAATGCATCTTGCCCGGATGCACAAACAAAGTCTGAAGGCTTTTTTTTATTGCCTTACATATACATTAAAGGTGCTATAAGTAAAAATAAATAAATAAATAAATACTATATCCTCATAAAATAATTGTGACGTGTCATCAGAGATGAGTTAAACTGAAGTATTGGCCATAAAGAGGACAGACTCTCACAAATGTATTTGCATTTGTGTTTTAGGACTTTAGAAAGCACACTCAATGGTGTTTTAACTGGGATCGCAGATGCATTCCAAATACTAAAAGTGGCTGTTGTACAGATATCCCCATTAAGTGTATATTATATTCAAGGTTGAGTGTGTAAGAATGTGTAACATTTATTGGTGAGATTGCAGAATTGAGGACTCCTCCATTCACTTCTCCCTTTCTTAAGTGGAAATATGGTGGCCTTCACACACCAAAAAGGATGTTAACACTCTTTCACAATTCCCTCATCCACTCTCTCTCTCTGCTGTTTTGTACTTCTTCATTGGTCCTTAGGCATAGCTGTTCTTTATTTGCATAATAAGCATCTGCTACTAAACATGAAATGCATTATCCATTCATAGCAACGCAAGAAGGCTGCCTCCGTAAAGTATAAAAGTAGTTCAAAGTACATTTTTTTTCAAATTGATAGTTTTTTAAATGTCCGCCAAAAAACTATAAATGTTACACAGTGTTGTTTAATGTTTAAGAATACGACTAAAGTGCTGTACAGAATGACGTCTGTCTATGTCTATGGATAATTCATTTTAGCTCAAAGAGTAACTCCTGTACGACATGATCGCTGATTTCCTCAGAAATAAAAAGGAAACAAATGTGTTGTGACAATGTGCTTATTGTGAATTAGATGAAAAGAGTGGAACAAAAAAAAAAAAACAAGATACACACAATTTTAATTCAGCAGATGAGGCATTACGTCGATTAATGGTGCACATTACACGTCAGGTTTACAACGAGCCGAGAAGTCTAACTATCCATATCCCGGTGTAAGGAAACCCATCATGTGAAGTTATGTTGTAGATTATAAACCAGTGGAACAATGCAATATAATGGAAAAAAAAATTATAATAATAAAGCTTAATGTTTTCTCTTAGCCCCATTCAGTGTTGTCAGGACTGGGGGAATGCATTAAGCAGCCGAGTGTGAAAACCAAATGCAATATCGACTCGTGTCGGCAATTTGTCAAATCTGTAAAATATATGGCAGAGTGGAAATATTCACGCTGCCACCATTTATGGCTGCTTTCATAAAACATATTCTTTGGTAATAGTGTTCTGCAGACAGCCTTATGTATTATTGAACAGTTCTCATTTTCATTCAAACAACCTGTAAGTCCTTCCCTCACACACACACACACACATACAGACGTAGAAAAGCCCTTACAACCATGTTGTGAGGGAATTAGTCACCCTGTCCTTTGCAGCCAATTTTCTGCAGCCAGCCGTGACATTTATCAAAGCAGAGCGGCGCAGGTAAATGTGCTCGAGCCAAGCAGTTTTATTGAGCTTTATATAGTAGACATTCTTACTGAGCTAACCAAACCTACACTGACACACACAAACACACACCCTATTACACTATTTCCTTAGGGTTCAAAGACAGGCCGATCATGTCTCCTCTGTGGCTGTTTTCCTGACGTCTGTAATCCACGCTAATACGTTTTTGCTCATCAGAAACACTGGAGCTGAACTTAATGCATTATTTGTACTCAGTATAAGAGAGATTCTACATTAACAATCAGGGATTCAGCAGTAAACAGCCTCCAGTTGGAAGAAACAAACTATACAAATATCTTCAAGTCATGTAATTTTTAAAATAGCAGGAGCCCCTGTATCATATTCCTCTAAATTAACAAATGGAGTGGAGGATCGGTCTGGTGATAGTGTTTAAACGTCTTCCAGTCAAATATGTCAAGAAGAGACAGGAAATACACATTATATGATTCCTCTTTGCGACAAAATGTCAAGGTTGTAGAGAAACTGATTATTTCATTTGGGGCTGGAGTCAATCCCAGCTAAGATAGGGCGAAAGGCGGGGTACACCCCGGACAGGTCGCTATACCATCACAGGGCAAGCATACAGGGAAGAACAACCATTCAGACCTTCAGTCGATTTACAGTATCCCAGTTAACCTTTGCATGGTTTTGGACTGTGGGAGGAAGCTGGAGTACTTGGAGAGAACCCATGCCAACATGAAAAGAACATGCAAACTCCACACCATGCTTAACCTATCTAATAAAAACACATCTGGGAGCCATACCGTTGAATATTATCCTGTGCATATCATCTATTTTCCTCTGCATGGGAAGACATTCATGATCTCTTTTTGCAAACAGCATCCCTGGTGGCGATATATTAAAAGTTATTTCCTACTATTACTATGACCATTTAGGTCCGATCCACATGGAAATGTAACAAAATGTAAACTATAATATTCTTCTTTCATTTTTTTTTTTTTTCCCAAAAACCTAGCATTGATTCAGGAAATGTCTTTATCCACACAAACCCCCAAAAACTAATCTAACCACAGTAGTACAGGTGAGGCCTGTATGTGGTGCTGTAGTGCTGCTACACCAAAACGTGTGCTGTGTACAAACTTTTTTTCAAATAAAGCTTAAGAGACAGTGAATATGTGAGAGGTGAGATTGTGACATCATCTTCTCAAATTGGGCTATTGGTTGAATGCACAATAATGCAAGGGTGGTGTTTTGAGATTTGGGACCTGTTTTCAAAAAAATGCACTTCAGGGCTCCTGAAATGCTGTTTCTTTGTGGGTAAAACACACACAAAAAGACTGATGTTTTTGCATTATAGTATTGCATTCACTGTCTTAACCCTTTCATGAATTATTACCTATTCATCTTTGGCCATAAAAAAAAAAAATAAAAATGAAAAATTGAAAAATGTATTTTTCATGGAGTTCCCTTAGATGGACATGTGATTTTAGTTTTTAGCTGCATAGATATGTATTTAACTAACATATACATCAACTTAAATAATGTGTCACAAATATAAAATTGCATGTATTTGTAATGCTGTTAAACCATTGTATTTAACATGTTCCAATTCTCATTGCAATATTTTTTTTACGTTTTTTGAACTCCTTTGAACCTTTGACCTCCTCAATCCCACCCTGCTTCCCACTTCCCCAGCTGAACCCTGATACATTAAACATCAGTGCATGTATCCAGAGATCCCTGCTGTCACCCACACTTTCAGATCCCATGTCTATTAAAGACAAGTGGCCTTTGAAGGGAATGCTCTGCTCATTAATTGATCAATATTCTACAGGGTTGACTGCTGATTGATAGTTTTTTTTTCAAGTGCATCTAATCATGGTCTGATTTTGATGAGGTTATGTGAAGGATTATCAACAGAATTAATGTACCTCAGAATCTGCTCAAATCGGTCCACGGGCATAGCATTTGCTATCAAATCAAGATGAAGTCCTTCATCTGGGGGGTATCTGAGATGACATTCCCAGAAATGTCTTAATTTCATCTTCTTTAAGGTCAAAGCTTTATGTTCCCTCCTGCAGTACATACAGGTTTGTATGTTGCATTATTTCTTTTATCAGATATTCGGGAAATAGATGCATAAAACAATCAATTGGTTCTGTTCCTTCACTCCTTTACTTGGGCTCACTTATAAAGGAGGAAGGTCTCCCTCAAAATGGTTGTCTCAAACGTTTCTACTTCCTTTCAGTTTACTAAGCTTACTGAGCTCCCTCCTCAGCTCCCTAAACATCTTTAGCTATAGCCATAACTACTTCTATGTGCTGATCTTTACTTTTCTGGCAGCCATTCATCATCACTGCCACTTGCATCATCCTCACTGAATTCAAAGGGTATTGATCTTCTGTCTTATAGGCTTTTCTTTCAACTACAACTCTTGCAGTGTAGTTAATAATATTAATAATATATATAATAATATATATAAAATATAATACAGTGAGGTTACTCCTTAGCTGTTAAACTATTTTACCAATTTGTTTTTACCTGCAACAGTATTCTACTATAGGAGGATTGACAACATATTTCTGTGCTACTGGGCATTTCTGTCCCACTGTCGGCCATCACGACCTGGCCAGTGGGTGGCAGTGTATGTAGGGGTGCACAAAGGTCCAATGTGGTGGCTGATGTGCAATCATACCATCAGCAACCACACAAATGCAGTTGTTACCAATGCTGGAACAGCCACATAAGCGATGATATCATGTCAATACTATTCAAAATGTACCAATTACCTAATTAGTATACATATAATTATGAAAGGCATAGAGATGTGGACATAAAGTGGAAGTATCATAGCTTCAACACTGTTCAAACCACCTTTGAAATTGCACAGAAAAAGGTTTTGATCAAACCTCTGAACAGACTAAAAAATTATTTTCCATTAAAGAGTAATATAGACCATCACTGATTAAATTTAAATGAATCAAAATGACATTTAGTGACTCACACCTTGTCTGTAATGTTTTAGTGCAGGTTAATACAACTTGGGTAAAAAAAAAAACAACAACTTTCCTCCTGATCAGAGTGACAGCTGATGGAACAGACTGAGCGGCAGGTTCAACAAATCTTGTTGTTAAGCCTGGTTAAGACTAAATCTCCATGGTAACTCCTGCACCACGACTTTCGTGCAACTGAAAGCTAATTTCAGCCACAATCACTGTCATAGCCCAGCTTAATCGCTTATCTTGGTTATGTCAGCCTTCCAACTGTAAATAAAGCTGGAGACAATTTCCCCCTCTGATCTATCAACTCCATGAGACATGGCAAACCACTCCTGATTAAATCAGCCAGAAATATTCAATAATCTATTGATGTGCAGTTCTAATTATTTAGGATGCACTATTGACCTAGTTTGTAATTGAAATCAAACAGCACGATGTTGTTGCTTTTATTAATTCATGACGACCAGCCTACTGCTAATGATGTGGTGCACTGGAGATTAATTCTTAATTTCTCCTTCCATCTCTCTCTTTCTCTCTCAGCCTCTGACAGAGACTTGTAACACATGTTGGATTGTGTAGAACATATGTTGTATCTGTATTTAAATGTTGCTGCTGTAGTGTTCTCTTGAAAAGAACAAGTTAAACCAATGAGAGAACAAATGAACAAATAAACAGCAACAAATCAATACAAATACAACAAGGTCAAAAATTAGACAAATTATTTCAAGTCCAGGCACTTACTTGGCAGAGTCAACATGTTAAAAAGCTTTATTTGTTCAGGCTGAACCATTGAAACACACTCTCCTGCTCTCCTGCCCTCATCATGGTGTGTTATAGCTGCTCCGTGTTTCAATATTTGTGATGCATCAGTTGGGGTTTGACCTCAGTGTGTTAGAGAAAAGGTCAGGAACTGAGCATGACAGACTGCTGTAAGTTGAATTTCACACTTGGACCTTGGAGGTTGCTTGATTCCACTCAAACTTCCTTTATATAGCACTTTTCATACAAGGCAATGCAACTCAAAGCACTCAACCAGCATATGGCAAGTAATGTGCATTAAACAGTAATGAGAAAGTGAACAGGTGAGGAAAAAAAGAAGTGAGGATGAGAAGAGAGTGAAGAAGAAAGAGCACAAGGGAAAACAGTGGAGACTAAAATACTAATGAGTGATGAGAATGAGATAAGGAGATTAAAAAGGAGAAAACAAACAGTAACAAGTAAATAGTAAAGATACAAAATAAAAGTAACTTGGTTAGTAAGTAATAAATATTTCAATAAAGTGTGTTTATACATTTAACCATATATGCGTGAGCTCATGTTTCTGAACCAAAATGACTATTATATAAATGTCTGTGTTGAGTCCTTAAAGTAACACAGTGTAGGAGTTGCTTCCCCCACAGCTGGTAAACAGTATTGTTTGTAGCGACTGTCATGAAATACAATATACTACATCAAGCTAACGTGCATTTCTTTGACAAGTCAGTGGTACCAGTGAACTCTGAAGCAGCAGTCATATGCAAACAACCATGTCTTCAGACCAGGTAGCCCTATGTTATAGTATTTTATACAATTATGATTACATTGTTTTATTTTCCGAGATATTACAAGAAAAAACTAACCAGGAAAAAGTAAGAAAAGAGCAATAGTTGTTTTCATCCCGACTTATTTATCCTATGCACATTGTTTATTCAGCATCACCCCTCTTCTTCTTCACCATTTTTTACACCGCGTCAGAGCACTCTATTATCCCATTGGTCAACGTCAGGAACATATCGTAGGAGATGACAGACTAGGCAGGAAAATAGAAAAAAAAATTAACATATGCTAGACTTCTCACTAGGGTGTTGTAGCGTCCTTGACACCAAATCTCTGTTCTTCAGTTATGTTGCACTACAGATCTGTTCATAATTTAGTCTGAAATGTGTCGGTCACAACCACATCGCTTGAAAGTGAAATTCCTGTCGTCTGATTCCAGCGTTATTCTATCACTCTCCTTATTGCACTGCCTCTGCCATGACACTTAATGGATAGTTTCACCTGTGTAACTCTGTCACTTTGTTTGCTTCATTGTCTGAGCAAGGTCGGGGACTGTGATGTTATAGGAAGTAGAATGTTGTAGTTCTTTTTGTGGCTTGAACCTGAAACCAGAACTTACATAGTAATGGAGGTGATTCTGACTATGACATTCACTCTGTTGTAAGTTCATGTACCATCAACATTATCTTGAAGACATGATTTGAAGATGGAAATCCTACACTGTGTCACATTAAAACAAAAGGAATACCCATTCACCTTCACTATTGTTTTGATTGAGAGACCCCTTGCAGCAGAAATTACATATTGTGCTATACAATACAATACATTACATTATAAACATTTGACCTTCGCTGCAGCACAAAAACAGAACTACTTTTTTATGGGTGCAATTTTCCTTCATTCAGTCCAGTAACATTATAAAAGTCTTGGAGAGCTGTATGTTTAATTTAAGTTATTCCCATTCACATGTGTGTGGAGCCAGTAGGGAGTCTGCCGGCATGCCCTGCAAAAGTCTCAGATGTGAACACTCTCAGCTGGCTCTCCTGGAAAAGCCTGCAGGGGGCTTCCTCATGGGAAACAATCTCTGAAAATATCATCCACTTCTCTAGATTGTTTTTTTTTTTCCCCAGAAACCAGTAGAATCCATGCAAAGGTATCTATTCTACCATTTTTAAAATGATGCTATTGCATCACAAATGGAGGCACAGAGAATTACCTGTAAATCTTGATGTATTGTATTGCTACAAGTGTTATCTGTGTGATTTCTGTGTTAGATTATTGAATATGTGCCTCCTGTGGATACTCACAGAATTAACTCACAGGTAAAGATACTGTAGACCACCTGCAAGCTTGGTTTAGCTGTTCTATCAAAAATCCTACTTTGTTAGAGCTCTGATTCTCCAACCAAGGCTTTGTGATTATTGTGATTACATCATATAATGTTCATATGGTTGTTAAAGTTCCCTTTATCGGTCAATTAATTGTTTCACATCTCCATTTATTTTTACATATCAAATAATTTGGCTATAGATCTCCATCTGACTTGCTTCAGTAATTCTTTATATTCACATCTAAAACAACATGCTCATGTTTTTAATCTATCACACCTATTACTGGTCTTTCAAATTCAAATCCAATTCAGTTATTGAGAAAAGTTTAACTAAAGCTTGAAAGATGCAGTGGTTCTTAATCAAGGGCTCAAAATATACTTTCTGGGGATTACCAGATAGTTGTCACACAAAAAAAAAACCCACAAACAATTGTTTTGTGCATTTAATTGTACTAGTCCTGCCACTAAAAACATTCATATTTAAATTTTCCACAGTAGCAAAGCAGTTGTCTTCCTGATTTATTGTGTAGGTTTCAGGTCAGAAAGGGTGGATTGACCACCCACTAGCTACACTGAAATCCTATAAAATTTGTAACGGTCTGAGCTGGAAAATTAGTTAAAAGAGTTTGTCTGTCAAAACATTTCTCTGTGTCTCTCTGTCACTCTCTCTGCTGTGACAATCACCCAAACACAAATCCAGGGGATGAACATAATCAAAACAAACATTGCCACTCAAATTTCCCTCTACTTGAACTTCATGCCAAAACATGTGTGTGAGTGTTAAGGTAACCCTGTGTATAAAGGCTGGGCCCTTAGACAAATGAACCATTGATTTGGACCATCTACCATCTACTTCAGGCTCTTCCCATTTGCTTGGCCCCTCCCAATTGCCCTGAAAGGACAAACCAGCTAGCGGACACATTTTGAAGCAGAAATGAAGAACAATATATTTCTAAGTGCAGGAGTCCTCCTTTTGTTATCACCTGAAGTCTGATAATTAGATGTCACTTATTCTTGTACATTGGACTACTTTAAGCTTTTGTCATTACAATTAAAGGAAGTCTGAGTAATTCTGAAAATTTTTGCTGTAGAATCCACTTCTGAAACTTCTCGTGGATGCCACTTTGTGTTTCCGGCTGTAAAACTTGGCCAATGTTGCTGCTCTGTTCCCCCCCTTTTTCAGTCTTGACGTCAAATGAATCACCTCCTGTGTGGAGCCTTTGAGTGTTGCCAGGTGACATGACAAAACATTGCTATTCTGAGGAACAGAGAGAAAGTCATGTGGAGCTGATAGGCTTAATAAGAAGTGTGTGGCTGGAACGTAACAGAAATGTATTTGTATTTAATTTAAAATTTGACACACTGCAGCCATTAACAACATTTTCGACATTCTTAGACACATCATTTTTTTTTTTTTTTAAAAACTAGGAACTGAAGTTTGTAAGGTAGTCACTCCCCACACCAAAGTCCATACACATTCACATTTTAAGTACACAGGAGTTTAACTAAGCTTGATTATGTTCAAGTAAAATTACAATGCAACCACTTTGTCAATGAAATTCTAGGAAAATCAAACAGCAAAAGCACAAGTTTCCAGTTGTGTTAAAATGTATCAGCACCATGGACAGCACCACTGTCACTGTACCATGCTTTCCTTACAAGGGAAAAGCAACACTCATTCAAATTCAGGCAGGGAAGTCACTGAAGTTTCAAGTTTCAGTTTAAAGAGGAAGACTAATATTGCACTTCTCTCATCAATCAAACAAACCCTGCTGAATTTCAATAACTGCACTGCATTTCAATAACACCCAACTGAACTAATTAATGTGTCACTTCATTTGTGTTGTCCCTTTTGGTTTGAGCTCTAAATGCTTCAGTAAACCAACTCCCAAACATGGCCTGGGGAGAATAAAGTTTATGAGGAGAACAAAATGTTAATGAGCCATGGAAATTTGCACAGCCACTTGTGATGATTATTAGTCAATATCACAGACTAAATCATTTGTAAAACTTAAGTCAACTTTTGTTGACTTTTTGTAAACACCACCGGTTGGGCTGTCTGGATCTGGAAGTCCCACAGGATTATAGCTCCATAATTTTAGCTCCATCATCTTGGTACAGATCTTCCATCTTGAAGCTGGGATCTCCAGTCCATACTTGGTGCAGATGTTTTGGTACGTTCTTCCAGCCACTGGGTTGTGGTGTTTCTTGAACACCTTCCCAGCCACCATACAGCTGTGATGTGTCTCGGTGGCATCTTTATACGGCCTACACCTGGGGTCCTGCCTGGTGTGATAGACCCCAGCCTCTATTGATTTAATTCTTAGGGCCTGTTCCTGTGCAGCCATGATTGGTGCCTCTGTACTGATGTTTTTAGTCCAGCCTTCTCCAGCCATTGGTATGTATTGTCTGCTCTTGCTGCTGGGTTTCAGCTGCCTGAGGCATTCACTTGCCAGGTCATCAGTAGGGGCGATCTTCCTGATGTATTCTTGGATGTTAGTTGTTTCATCCTGGATAGTGGTTTTGAAACTCACTAGTCCTTGGCCTCCTTACTAAGTGTACCTCAGTATGCTTAGGCTGAACATGGTCAGGAGCTTTCTTGTTTTACTGTCAGTTGCTGCAATCTCTTCCTTTGGCCAAGCACTTATGCCAGAAGGGATTCTAGTTACCAGCAGAGTGTGTTCATTCAGCTGACTCTTGAGGACCTGTCTTACTCGGTGTGGATATTTGGATGTGGCTCCTTGCGGCTTCATCATGGTTCCCGTCTGCTTATGGGACCCCACGGTATTTGTCTTGCACATCTTCTATGTTGCATTCAGGAAGTACCACTCCCTCAGTTCTGATCATCTTCCCTCTTTTGATATCATAAGACCACATTTATGAAGTCTGAATGGAGTGGATCAGTGAGAACCACTCTTGGCATACAGCTTGATGGCATCCACAGAAATAGTGACTGATGGTTGCCCCACTTTTGAATTGCTATCCAAAGACACTCTTTATGATGATCTAGTGGAGGGCGTTCAGACCTATGAAGAACAGCAGGGGGGTTCGGACATATTCTTGGTATATTCCACACTTGGTGTGTCTGTACTCTCTTAGAGACATTTTGTCTTGGACACATACAGTATATGCTGTTAAAAGATAGATCTCAGTGCATAAATACATCACTCGTCCAGAGTTACAGAGGCTGGCTCTTGGCCATATTTACTATTGAGAGCTTTGATGAACAGCAGTAATGAGCTGGGCCTGCATTGCAGGACTATGAAGCATCTGCCTGAGTGGAGGAGATCCTAAATCTTGTTCCAAATCAGTTGTATAATTGCAAATTGTTGTCAACCTGTGCATTCAACAAACAGCAAAGAAAGCTGTAAAGCTTTGTACATATAAATAAACAAGATAAGTGCATCTGTCAAATTTAACCAAAATAATCCAAGAGCAAGTTTTTACAAAAGCAGCCGGAAAGTAATCTTTTGATCATCACCAATTTACTTGTTTTTGACAAATCCCGAGTAAAGCCACAATGACTGCATCGCACATTATTTTTAAGGATGACAGTGTGAGAGTTTGTCTCTGTCCCTGGCACAACGCTCAACATGATTTATTTTGCCATCATCCGCTGCTCTATCATAATAACTGACAGTGTCTTTTTCAAGAGTTTGCACAAGAGAATGAAAGTGCCAGATAGTTGTCATGTTGGAGCAGTTTTCTTTTGTGATTTGCCAAGTGCATTCTCCTTCAAAATCTTGTACCATTTCAATGTTTTTTTCTTGGATCTAGCTGAAGTCTCAGATGTGTCGTTTATCACCAGGGCAGAATCGACCGTGAAAGATTTACCATACATTAGACTGAATGTGACTTCCCTCTGTGAATCTGTAAAGCTATACATAGTGTGCTTCTTATCATCTCAAGCAGTTCTTCTTCTTTCTAAATCAAAGACAATGTCCAGTCATTGCCATTCTTTGTTGTTTAAATTTCATAGTACAGGCTCTGTATACTGCAACGTCTAACCTCCACTTTTAGAAAGTGCCCTTTAAAAAAATAAAATAAAATGACCTTAAAATCTATTCTGAAACTCAAAGGTAGCCAATGCAGAGAATTCAGGATTGGTATGATACCTTCTGACTTCCTGGTCTTAGTCAGCAAATGAGGCTGAATACAAAAAAACAAATGTGGACTGAGCAGAATGGACAAAAGGACAGACACTGATCAGCCATAACATTAAATACTTTTGTGGCAGATGTGTGTATTGTTGATTTATTTCATTATTAAGAAAATGAAAGTGACCAAACCTTATCTGCTTTTAATGTTGGGGCTGTGTTCTGGTCAAGTGAAACTATGTATGTAAATGATCAAGTTAAAAAGTCAAAGTATAGTTTTTTCTTCTCTTATTTTGTCATTCAAGTTCATGTTTTCAGTTTTTTGTAAACCTTGGATGTAATTATTCAGTGCTGTGAAGACAAGGTGAAGTGTGAAGAATGTCAGCTGAGACTGACCCACAAGTGGTTTTGTGGGATTGTGAATCAGCTTGACCTTGATACTGGCTTGAATCACATGGTAATTAAGTTAACGTAGTGCTGGAGGCCCAATGATCACAGTGAGTGAGCAGACTGGCCAGGTGCTCCCAGTTGTGTTAATGAACTCCACCCACAGGTACCTGCGAGCCAAATAGGCAGCAAGAACCAGGGCAAACTTAAACACTGCAGCACAGTTTGAGACACAGTAAAAATATTCAATATAAGAAATAGAAAAATATGAGATAAAAGCAAAAATATGCAAGTGAGAAAAAAAAAAAAAAATACAGAGAAGATAGACAGTAACGTGTGAGGGCATACACCACAGCTGTACAAGGAATTAAGAAAAAAAATAATCTAACCAACCAAATATCTATATCAACAATGAATAACTGGAGCAAATGAGTAGTTTCTGCAAAGTAATGAAAAAATATATAAATACTAAATATAATATTATGTGTAAAACTGACAAGTGTGCAGTTTGTGTAAAGTATGTAATGATTACCTGACATAAGATTGCAATGTTACATCTAACGCTATTTATGTTCTACATTGCCATCACAGCAGTATACCAATATGTACAGGTTTTTTTGTATCATTGTTATCATTCTGTATTAACACGTCATAGTAGGTACATAAATGTACTGAATGTACACGAGTGGATAGTTTCCCAATGAAGATATTGTTAAAACGTTCTTTTTATCCTACTGCACTACCACCACAGCAGCATTAAAAATATGTGAAAATTACATATTTTTAATGGATATTTCATATCCAGGAAAAAAACATGGTGTGGAAATTGACTTTCATCACACTCCGCCATGTTCCCTCCATCACACATCACACATATTACCCACTGTCGACTGTCTACAAGCATTTGAGCTGTAAACTGTGTCTATTGCAGCACTTGGCAATAAAATCAAAGTAAATTATCCCAAACTCTCTGTGATCTTAGGCGGTCATAAACATTATACGTCTAATGCTAATTAAATGTGGATTTAAAGAGCTTTTAAAAAGAAGCGTTTTCTTTAGGTGCAAATTAACTTTTTTTTTGCGGGGGGGCTTGTATGCTAGTCTGCATACACATGCAGCTCAAAACTGCCCATTCTGCAAAGAAACCTTGAAACAAGAGAGTCTAAAGGAAAACAAGGGACAATAAACAATAAAACCTGCTTCAGCATGGGCAGAGGGTTTCAGTGATGTAGATGGATGGTTACTGGTTGCATATGTGTCTGTCCATGTTAATCTGATGAAGCTGCAATCCCAAAAAGTCAACTATCAGCTGTTTTTATAGCAATCCTGCTGACTGCAGATTGAACGTGGAGGATGCAGTGTGCAACATTTACTGGCAGAAATTAAATATACTAGCTTTTATATAAGGGTATTATATATTAGTGTATATTGTTTTAGAAAAAAAATAAATAATAAAAAACAATAACACATAAAAGCCAGGACCTTGCTTTTTGCAGGCTGCCATCTTGTGCCATTTCATGTTTTGAGGGAAAAACTTGCCATGCAAACAAAAAAGAATGGCTCTGGCCACATAAATCACATAAATGAATAACTGGAAGAGTGGAGAGGGTTGTGACAGCATTAACATTATAACATGTTAATGCTGGCCCTCACATTAAGTATATGTGAGGGCCACCATATACTTTGGTGATATGTATGGTAAAGGGGAGATGAGTGGAGGAATCTTCAGTTTGTTGCACTCAGCACTCTGACCATTTTGCAATACATTAATATTGTAAAATATTAGTATTATACATAATAATAAGTATTATATTATATTTCACATCATTAAACATAGTGATGTTTAATAATATTTACTTATCTAACAGCTCTTCAAGACTTTTGTTTTACACTTAAGCATTTTTTAAGCACCCTCAGGTAAAGACTGTGGTGAAAAACACCAGCAAGTGCCCATGAAAAGTTTCAGAAGTGGATTCTACTGCTAAAAATAAACCTTGAAGTTCAGGAAAACTTCACAACCACATTTTAGTTATGATCACAACTTTGGCTTTGCAAAAACATAATGTAATAATGAAAATGACTGCCCATGTGTCTACATGTGCCGATTACAACTGCTGCTGTTTCCTTCACTATGCAGCTCCAATTTAGTATCTGGATGCAGTCTGTTCAAGTAAGGCCATGTTTCCACAAAGTGGAACGCATCGGTTGAATATATGTTTTTTTTGTGTTTCCATTAGGAATAGTTTTCTCGGGACCCTTCCCTTGGGGTACCAGAGTAATGAAACGGTATAGGTGGAGCTACACCGACGACAGTCAGCTGATTGGGTGACAGAAAGGCGCCACTTCCCTTGCTACTGGTGTTTCTTCATTGCCCACATTCTATTCTCATACAAAGCTTGACATCTTTTTGAGAAAAACAGCCACAAACTGAGCAGAAAAAAAAAGAGCTGCTGGATGTCATCATTTGTTGTTGGTGCACCTGTACAACACCACTCTACATATCTTGCTGACACGGCCATTGGGCACAGTACGGTTCTCAGTCAACAGGCAAGTATTCCTGAGTGCTTTACCATTCCAAACTGTACAATACTTTACCAAACCAAACTACATGATGGAAAGTAGCCGTAATTGTCTTTGTGTTTGTATTTCTAGCTCTGTGAGGACCACCAACTCTATGAACCATATGGAGTGAGGGCATTTTGTGAAAGTGTGGACATTTTGTCTGGTCCTCATATCTTTTAAGGGCTTGATTTTAGGGTTTGAGTTAGAATTGGGTTCAGGTTGGGGTTAGGCATTTAGTTGTGATGGTTAAGGTTAGGGTTAGGGGCTGGGAAATGCATTATGACTTTGAGGGATTGTGCAGCATTCAATGTGATTGAATGCTGCACAATCATGTGTGAGTGGGTAGAGAAGGAGAGGGTTGTTTTGGTAATTCCTCAGAAAACCATGGGGCAACAGATTTTCCATGCTGGAGCTTTAAAATCAAAATTTTGTCAACAGCATCCAGCGAACAGACAAACCAGCCAATGTGTCTTTTTGAGGTAAAAGCGTCTATGTGAAGGCTACCATTTCCTGATATTAGAAAGGGAGCAGAGAGATCCTGCAATTGGTCAAATCTTCGGTCTCACCATTTGATGTCACTAATTGTGTACACTGGACCTTTTGGTTTGAACTCAGTTTTTGAATGAGGGGTCTCTCTCACTTGAACCCCATCCACCAGATGGGCAGAGGCACTTGTTTCATATGTGACAGGCCATCCCTCTACCATACCTACTCTTGTATCCCATTTATTGTCCAATGTGTCTCTATTTTTATGTCGCTTTGCAGTTCAAGCAGTTGTAATCAATTCTGGATTAGCAACACTTTACAATAGATAACTTGGTTTGCAAATATGCTGAAAGGTTATTATGTAAATATTGATCAGTTGCACTGAAATGTGCTACGTTCCCAGTTTTAAATTCACAATAGTAAAAAAAATGGTTTTGTGTTGAAATGAAAAATGTAAATGAAGGGAAGAGCCTCAGATAAGTGCATTTGTAGGAAGATGTCCACTAATTGAATTTTTGGATGTTTTTCCTCTGCTTATTTTTTTTTAAGAATTGCTGCCAGCACTCCATTTAAAAGTGAGAAACACTTTGTATAACAACGCACCTCTGACATAACTGCAAATTGATCAACTGCGTTGTTAACATGAGGTGCAGCGTGAATAACCTTTGTGCGAGGCGGCAACACATCACAGTGACCATCAGTGCCCGAGCTCTCAGCTCTTGCCTGCGTGTGTGGGCATGCTCGTCTGTTGTTGTGCTTTTTCATGTCTCATGCCACAGCAAGCGCTATTTTTTTGCGCTTTAACATTTGGATGGCCCACGTTTAAAGTGCTGTTTAACCTTTCAAACAATTGCCAAGGCTCCGAGCAACATTTGAATAATATTGTCTTTGCCAACATTTTACCTTGTGTACAGAGAGGCTCAAAGGCAGTCGATGATATACGGCTTACCACATCAAAAAAAAAGCCATCTATATTTAGGGTTGCAGGAAAAGAGAGGATATTTATTTTTAAAACAAATGTTTATTATGCCTTTTTATCATCCGGGCCCTTGAAAAACATGTCAGTAACAATCCCTTTCTCTCTCTCTCCCTTCTGTTTACCTCCATATTAAAAACTCATAAGGGATATTTAAACAGTAACAGGACCGTTTAAGGAGGCGGATGGAGATAAACTTTTGGCCGTGTGTATTTTCAATCTCCGTCATTCCCCTAGGGCCCTTCCTTTACCGCCTTTAAGAGAATACAAATCACTTCAATTATTCAAACCTCCAGAGAACCCTGGGCGAATAAAAGCTAATACACACGCTAGAAAAATAGATAAATAAACCTATGTATAAACAAACACCGCATGCATTAATTACGCATTTCAGTCGGCAGCGTTGGTGGAGGCTGTTTTCTGAGAATAAAGGCAGCACAGATATCGAGTGTACTTTATTGGGCCTTGTGTTATTCCAATGGTTTACCTACCAGTAATAGTAAAAAGCCCACACAGGTAAACAAAGCAATTCCCTTGATATACTGGAGCGAAACATCCTCCCTTTGTTTGCCCCCTCCCTGCCTTTCGTCATCCTTCACTTGATGTAAGGCACTTTAGTCATAGTGTACACAGCAACGGCTGCTGCCTTTGTGGGAGGATGATGTTTACAAGTTGGAGTGACATGCAGACTGAAGTGTCCAGGAAATTGTGACCTACTTTTTTTTTTCATTTCCCTGCTGGTCATCAGGAAGAAAAACAAGACTGTGAATGATCGTCACTGGACTTTAACAGCAGAGGACGACACGTAGCGCTGTCTTTCATCTGACACCACATCAACATAAGACGGGTGCTCTTTGTTAGTTTAAAAACACACACACAGTTGTCATTTTGCCATCCAGTGGGCACCGGCACATTATGTTGCTCCTTAAAGATGTGTTTGTCAGAAAACAATGCAAGCCATACCTGTATATTATATTCATGTCCACTTTTAAAACATTTCTGATGCACATTAAGCGAACATACTATTTCCATCTGAAAGATACCTTTATATGATTTTATGGATACCAGTAAAGATAGCAAGATGAAAGAATCTCTACGTTATGGTGGTGGAAAGATGGCAACTTATGCTTGATCTGACAGAACATTGAACTGGTTTCCTCATTGGTCCAAAAAATGTACCTGTCTGAATCTCTCCATATTTGTTTCAACGTGAAATTTGATTTAGTACAACTTCAGAAAACCAGAAAAATACAAGTCCAGTTTTAGTCTGACTGACACAATAATTAACTTTAGCTAATATCATGTAAACATACCTAGTTGGTCAGTATATCACTGTTATTTTAACAGCATATTATAAAGATAATTAATATGCTCCTATGTACATTTTCATGTATTGGATAGCAAAGCATATTACGCCAATGCACTGAAAGAGTACTATTTTCTAGTTGTTTAGAATGCTAACTATATATTATTAGTACTACTGCAGATGCAATGAAGTACTTGGTAGGACTATATTGAGTCACCTTCCGGGTGTATTTCCGTATGCTGTTTTAACTAAATATATTTAAATTAAGATTGATTCATTAAATATTCAAATATAAGCATGTCAACATTCATTAACACATTTTTTATGACATATTTTTTGTGTATTTTAATTGTTTTAAAGTAGAAACAGCACATTTGAAAAATGATTAGTGTTGTCATGGTGTCGCAGGAAACGGGACCCAGAAAATGTAAAGTCAGACAGCCAGATAAAAGTCAAAAAAGGGATTTATTCCCACAGGTGCTAAACAAAATAACATAAACAGGCTTTTTAAAGGAACAAAAGACACCAGGGAAAAAGTCTGGGTTGAGCAGGTCTGGACACTGCAAAAAGAAAAACAAAACCAAAAGCGAGGCACTTGCCTGATAAAACTTGATCAAAAATAACCACACGGAAGACTAGATAATCTTTTCACCAGGGAACAACAGATGATCTGACAGAGTCTGGAGCAACAGGTGCACTTAAATAATAGCAGCTCAATTAACCAAAATCAGGTGCAGCTGTGCCGGTGAATCAGAGCTGCTGCTGCTGCCCCTCCCACGCCCACAGTCACAACAGTGTACTTAAATATACACCTTTAATGTGCATATCTATCATACTTGATACACTCTTTACATAGTTAGTAGATTGAAAAGCACACGCGTAGTACATTATTCATGTACTAAAGTGTGGTGTGTAGTATATTAATGTTTGACTAAATATGACATCCAGAGAAGTTTCCAGTTCACTGCATCAGTCCCACGTTAGAATCATCTCCTGACAAATGCAAAGGCAGATGGACAGAAATGAGAGTGGACGGCTGACATTTGAGTTGGACTGGAGATAGAAGTGTGACCTGAAGGTGATGGTGCTCAGTGAGGGTGGCAGGGATTTTTCACTCTCTGTCGTTTGTTGTTTTTTTTGTTTTTTTTGTTCTGGGGTAAATGTCACAGTGATGAGAAGACACCAAGAAAGCAACAGGAACATAAGCCCACTGGCATGCTGTCTTGGTTATAAACCTGCTGTGACACAACCTCTGCACATGTGCCTATTTATAACCATCCTGCCGACATGCCTTTAAGAGCAGAGCGAGTGGCCATCATATATTTCATACGCTCATAAATGTCCACCATTATGAGGCTGCATTGACGAAACATCGACCTCAGATGCAGAGCACCACTGTGCCTGCGTGGTCTGTATATAAGCTCGTGCTTTGAGAGCGCGGTGACGTACGACAGAATACCTTGGCTTCCAAGGTGCACCGTTTTTTCCTTCACCAATCATTTACAGCATTTTAGACACGGCTGCTTCACAGCGCTGCATGTACCTGCTGCCTAATCCCATCCACGTTGAATGAGAGGCTGATTAGCAATGCATGGGACCCGACTGCAAAATGGGCCCCCCGCCATTGTTGTTTCTGCTGACGAGGCAGGCTCACTGGCTAACCCGGCCAGCTACGAGATAAGGAGGGGGAGGGGGGGGAATGAGGGATGGAATGACAGGGAAGAGTGGGTGCAGTTGAGGGGGTGAGGTGAAGAAGTGGGGGGAGATGAAAAATGAGCAGCTGGAAAAAAAGAAAGGAAAATTGAATGATAAGAATGGAGAAGGCCAAAGAAAACTGACAAGAGAAGCTGAGTGGAGCAGCTATATCAACTCTATATCCCAGCAAACTTAATTAGCTACATCACTTGAAGTTTTCTGTAAGGCACATTTTTAATCAGCTAATGACAGGGCAGCAACTCATTGCATTTAGGCATGTATGGTCGAGGCGAGCGGCTCTACAACCATCACAATGTTGAAAAAGAAAGATGATGGCAACTGACAGCAACTGTCAATGTGGAATGGCTGTTGGTGCCAGGTGAGCTGGTCCGCGTAGTTCAGAACCTGTCGATTTGGTGTCAAATTGATGGATTATCACACAAAACCATCACTACATTTTTTTTTCCTGAGACAAGGTCTGAAGTCTAAATGTCATCCAGATCTGATCCAGGTTACGCAATATAAGTTTTCACAAGTTGAGATCTCAGCAACATCTTAACACAGGGGTGTCAAACATACGGCCCGGGGGCCAGAACTGGCCCGCCAGAGGGTCCAATCCGGCCCACAGGATGAATTTGTTAAAATTTCACACTACGATTACAATCTAAATCTCTTCCAGATACCTGTGACTAAATGTTTGTGCCTTTATAGAGCCAGTGTGATGTGTAAATAGCACATTTAGGCACGATATTGTTGAAATTGCACTTATATTTCTCAAGAAACTTCATGATTTGTAAAAAATATCCTTCATTAAATGTAAAACAAAGGAGAAAAAAATCAAGGAGTTCTTGTTGTTCATAGGTTATTATGCTATTATTTTACTATTTTTACGGGTCCGGCCCACTTGAGATCAAATTGTGCTGTATGTGGCCCCTGAACAAAAATGAGTTTGACGCCCCTGTCTTAACAGATCAGGATTCATTTTGTCATAATTATATAAGATGGTAATAGCTACCCAGCCTACATCCCCATGTGGGCACCGATATAACCGATAACATGGGTGCCAAGTGGGTTTGTCCATGGTTTCCTGGGCAGTTCCCACCTATGTCTGTCCACATCCATGTTACTGAAACCACATGAAACATGCATAGTTCAGAACATCTTCTACTGAACGTTGAACACAGGTGACAGTGTTTAAGCCTGGGCGGAGGTGTGTGCTCTCTGAGTGAAAGTGTGAAAGCACTTCAAAGTCAATTCAAGTAATGATCAGCCAAGAGTTTGACAAGGAGTCTTTTTTGCCCTGTTCTTCTTGCATGAGAATAGTCCAAGTATCCATTCGACAGGCCCATGTTGTTGCAAACCCCCTCTCCTGCGGTGTAGCCAGACTTAACGCCACAGCTTTACTACCATGTTCAGACGTATTACACAGTAAAACTGGATTTGTAGTGTCAACGACAAATCAGCACCTAAGCAACAAAACTTTTTTAGGATGAGCAGGGTAAGAGAAATCTGATTCTCTCCTGAAATATAAAGCTATTAGCCAGCATATGATTTTCCCATAAGCCTCTTAGGGTGCAGAAAGACACACCTAGGATGCCAGGACGCTCCCTCGGGGAGCTAATCCCGCGGCATAGCCTAATCTCATGTTAGGTGATCAAACAGGCGAGAGGAGAACCTGAGAGAAGGAATTGTAAGAGCCACAAATCCACAGAAACAAATCTTATTACATTGTGAAACCAGTGACTTTACCCCAGCATCAACCATATTTATGGCTCAGGCTTCCTGTCGGAGCTGTACTCTTTAAATTGTCACAGTTTCATCTGAACGAGAAGATATAACAGCTCGTAAACGGGAGCCGTTATGTGGGTTTGCTGTTGCCACGGCCTCTCCTGCTGTCACTGACACAAGTCTGTGTGTGTGTTGCTTTGCTTTTTAGAGGCAAAACACATCCCACTGAGGATGAATTCACACAGCAAATTAGTGTTTGATTTGCTCCCTGTGAATAAACCATGCTGTTGTACTTTCCTCGCCCGGGTCTGAACTTTCAAAGGAAAATAAATGATTATGCACCAAAACAAGGATCAGCTGGGTGGAATCAGATGGGTTTATTGAAACATTTAGAGGAGAATGTAATAACAGTTAGTTGTCTAAAAATAGAGAGAAAAAAAATGTAATAAACTCAGGGTGAGCTTTCACCAAGAGTAATTAGAGTCATTTATACACACAGGCAGGGGTTGGCTATCAATTCCAATGGCTCCTGTGGAGAGTTTATGCCTCTGACATCACATCCTGTTAGCTTGTTTAAACAGCGGGCCCCTGCAGTGATAGTCAGCATGAACAGCCTCCTGGGAAAACTCAGGAGAGTAACAGCAAACCAACAGGAATTCAACCTAAAACCAGGAGATTAGTCCAGATTACCTTATTGTAAAACTGCTAGGTTATTGGTAAAATGGCTGGAAACACGAGTGATTGCCTGAGGCCCCAAGCAGAAGGCAACTACCCCCACCCCCCTCATCATCTATCACATGTGTTTCCACTACTTTCACCTCTCTCTGACCCCTGATTTGATTGTTGGCACGTTTCCATCATACAGTTCTAGCACTACTTGGCTCAGCTAGAATCTACTGTTTTTTTGATTCTCCATAAGGGATAGTTCCTGGCACTTGGTGCTTCTTTGGTACCTGCTCTGGCATGGTTCCAAGAAAGCTGAGTCGATACTAAAATATGACGTCAACAGGGATTAGCATGAGCGTGATGTCCGACACAAGAATCAGTTAAAAAGACTTAAAAATCCTGAAAGGTGTTAATCTCCAACATTTATCAAGGACATTTCTGCCATGCTATGATGACCCGGCCCACGTTAAGGGGGTCGATGAAGTAATGGGAAACTACAAGCCTGATACCAAACTATAGATGCTATGCTAGAACTTTATAATTGAAAAGTGCCATTTGATTTTGAAACAGTCCTTCATCATTTTGAATTGTATATTTGAGCAAAGACATGTCATTACCAGGCCTTCGATTTGGTTAATTTAGGAATACAGTGCGATTGGTTATAGAAAGTGAGTGCCTTATTGTTCCCCATACTTGCGACAGCCTCTTTTAAAAAAATGTGACGCGGCTCTACTGCCTGGTTCTATTTGATTTGCATGCAGAGTATATCCACCTCTTTTAGTCACATGATCTGCTGGATAGTTCTCTTTTCAGTGGGATTTTTTGGGAGAACCCACAAAAATTGTACTATTAGCACTGTAGACATGACTTAAAATACAGCACCAATTTGCTTTGGTTGCCACCAGTGTTGGTTGCTGATCCCAGTTATTTATAGATAAATTCTAACATAAATTCCGTAAACAAATAACTAGAACAAGGAAACTTAAGGACATGTAAAACTGAAATGCTATAGTGTTCTTGTTTACAGTGTATATGTACAAACAAAAGGTTCTGCCTGTTGCTGTAGTCCCTGCTCACAACATCCCTGTTGTGAGCTAACACCACATGCTTCTCAGGTTTCTGCCTTTGTGACTCCCGATAGCTTCCTTCAGTACACTGTTATGCCCTTTGGGCTGTGTAATGCTCCAGCTACCTTCCAAAGGCTTGTAGATATGGTACTGAGATGGGTACCCAACTGCAGAGCATATCCTGATGATATTGTTGTTTACTCTTACTGCTTGGGCTAGTCACATGGCATTTACCCTCAATCTCACAAAATGTGAGTTTGGGAAATGCACTGTAGTCTATCTTGGTCAGCAGGTGGGTCAAGGTCAGGTGTGTCCTGCTAATGGAAAAAAACATGGCCCTTAAGGCATTTTCCAGTACCAACCACCAGAAGAGCGCTGCAATGTTTTGTGGGGATGGCAGGGCATTACCATTACTGTCGGTTCTGCGGCACCTTTAACTGCTCTAACCAGTCGCTCGAAACTCCCTCATCTGGTCACGTGTCAACAATCTTTTGACAGTCTAAAAGGGCTACTATGTTCTACTCCTGTTCTGCCTGCCCCATACTTGTATGGATGCTAGTACAGTTGGAGCAGGATCTGTTCTTCTACAGGAGGATGATCAATGAATCATCGATGAACCTGTGAGTTACTTTTCACACAAGTTTTAAAACACATCAACTAAACTACAATTGAAAAGGAAGCTTTAGCTCTGTTGTTTGCACTACATCATTTTGTGATCAAGTGTTAAGCCCATAAAGGTCTTCACTGATCATAATCCACTTTTTTTTCTGTCCAGAATGTACAATCACAATCTCCTTATGCGTTGGTCCCTGTTTATACAGGACTACAACCTGGAGATTGTCCATAAAAGGGGGATGGAGATTCTGATTGCTGATGCTTTGTCACAGTCTGTGAAGTTGTAATGGTTCCAAACCATTACAAGTATGTAACAGACACATATTCATTTATTTGACACACAATACAGTTTTAAGTGTTCACTATCTTAAGAATATTGTGTTGCTCGGGTTCTAAGGGAGAGCACAGTGTATGTCAGCTGAATGTAAGAGGCTGATAATTAGTCAGTCTGTCATTCAACCACAATAAAAACAAAACCAGAACTGTCCCTTTAATTCTTAAAGATTAATTTACACACTTTATTTTTTTTTTTTTCCTTTTTAATCAAAAGAAAAGAAAAAAACTGTCTCTTTGCTGAGGGAACAAGGGTGATGCTGCAATAATGGAAGAAGAGCTAAGCTGCTCCAGAAATATCAAGTGTCATCTACTGTAGATCAAGTCAGAATTCTGAGATGCCTGCCGGTCATAATAAATCCATTTCTGCTGTGGCTCTGCACCTCCTCTGCCCTGATAACTCCCCTCACACTCACCCTAACATTTTTAAAATGCCTTTACTTGTGAAACAGTTCATCTAACGCCAATCATGTCAAAATTGCTGCAGTCAAACTAAGGAGCAAGTGATGTGAACCGCAATATTCCACAGTGTTTTCACTGCACAAAGGCCATAATTATGCTGGACATGTGTTTGAGTGCAACACCCACGTCTCACATTCGTGTTTGTTTTCTGCTTGAACATCTTTCAACCTCGACAGCGTGTTACATAACGGCACAAAATAGCATCTTATCCCTTTGAACCTTTGGCAGCTTTTACTCAAGTTTTCATTAGCATTGGTTAAAGCTCATATCATAGTAGGTATTTGCTTGGTCCTGTAAATGTTTTAAGACATTTAAATTAATAAAACCAACATACAAAAATCCAAGGCACAATTTTCTCAGATGTTTGAACCCCACTCTCTGCTGTTTTATTTTAGTCCCTTTGGCAGTTATTACAGTTTTTCTAGTATTTCTACAAAGGTTAAATAAATGGTGTGGTTCATTGAGTTGCTGACACATTGTCAATGCTGTGAGTGCCCCTGCACATAGAACCTGCATGATATAGGCAGATAGACACTCTATGCCGACTTAAGTGCCCAATATCATATGAAACCACGGTCCCCTTGTCCCTAGAAAAACTCTGGGATTTTATATCACGGCACATCAACCACTACTTGACTCCCTGGTAGTTTGGAACCTCTGCTATAAAAGTTAACTTTTTTTGCAGGGGGAAAACTGTCTGGCAACATCGCTGCTTTGCTTTACTTTGTTTTGACAGGTGGAGCAGGCAGAAGCTCTGATATCCAAACAGGTTAATTAGCAGTGTTTACACCTGTGTGTGGTTAAGTGTAGGAGTGGAAATCTGGCCCAGTTTCACTGTAATTGGTATACATCAAAAATGATCATGTCCAGGAGAGTGGAACACAAAGGTGCGACAAGCTGAGCCAGACATTCACAGCAAGTCAAGCACTGCACAAAAATACCACCAACGATCATCTCTCAACTGAATTGCAATGCAATATGAAATGTTGACATATTGCCCTATCAATAGTATTTATAACCTGCATTTAGCTTCAACACAACTGAAAATAGATCCCATGATGACAAATGCAGTTGTAAAATCATGTCTCTGTCACACATAGTTGTGGTGTGTACTGGCAGCTGATAAGCCTATCATTCATCCGTCACTCCAACTGGAATATTGTCTTTTTCATTACACTGAACTCCATTACTCATAAAGCAAACATATTGAATTGTTTTAAACTGTTGTTCTAATGTTCAGCACTGATTTAGATTCTGTCTCAGTCACCTGGGAACCACTGTGTGTCATTGTGGAGAAAAGTTCAAAGTGGTCACACCAGGGAACATTATATTATCATTAACTACCTAGCTCAAGTTGAATCTTCTTCTTTTCCTTTTGGCAACCTCCTCCATCGAACCCTGTTCTCTGTATCCCCCTCTCTCACACCAACTAACTTCATGTCCTCTTTCACTAAATCCCTACACCTTCTCTTTGGTCTTCCTCTAGACCTCCTGCCTGGCAGTTCCAACCCAAGCATCCTTCTACCAATATACTTACTATCCCTCCTCTGTACATGACCAAACCATCTCATTATGGCCTCTCTGACCTTATCTCCAAATCATCTAACATGTGCTGTTCCTCTGATTGACTCATTCCTGATCCTATCCGTGACATTAATTGACTCCTCCTTCTCATACCACAAGGAACCTGGGTGTGACACTTGATGACCATCTCTCCCTCAATGCCAACATTGCTGCAACAGCTTGATCTTGCAGATACATGTTGCACAACATCAGAAGGATATGGCCTCTTCTAACCCAGAAGGCGGCATAGGTTCTGGTCCAGGCTCTTGTCATCTCACGCTTGGATTACTGCAACTCCCTCCTGGCTGGTCTCCCTGCGTGTGCTATACGACCTCTGCAACTCATCCAGAATGCCACAGCTCGACTGGTCTTCAACTTACCAAAATTCTCCCACACTACACCGCTCCTCCGCTCCCTTCACTGGCTTCCTGTAGCTGCTCGCATCCACTTCAAGACTCTAGTGCTTGCGTTCCAGCCTACATACAGAACATGATCAAAACCTACACCCCAGCCCACCCGCTCCGCTCTGCATCGGCAAACTGGCTTGCTGCACCCTCACTGAGAGGCTCGCAGAGGCATTCGCAGAACTCGAGACTGTTCACTGTCCTAGCTCCCAAATGGTGGAACGAGCTCCTCATCGACATCCGGAACACGGAAAACCTCCACATCTTCCGCCACAGACTAAAACACATTTCTTCCGACTCTACCTTGACTAAGGCGAGGAAAAAAAAAAAATAATACTTGCTTATACATCGCACTTATGACTAGCACTTCATAGTTGGGCTTACTTGAAGCTCTTACTTACTTCTAGCTCTTATATGTATCCAAATGTTTAAATGCAGTTATTGTAAGTCGCTTTGGATAAAAGCGTCTGCTAAATGACATGTAATGTAATGATTCTTTGCACAGCAGCCATTTTGACAGCTTGCAGAAAGAAAATCACATATGTGAATAATAACACATATAATCAAAACCATTATTTGGTCCTAACAAACAGAAATGATATGCATGTGTATGTTGAATGAGGTAGTAAGATCTAGAATACAGACATTTTTGTCCACTTAAGATCTCTCAGGTTGGATGTTAATACCAGGTCTGATGGAATAACTTAATATCCATAACTGAATATATATTATATTCAGTCATTAATAGGACAATAGGACAATAAGCTTAAACCTGTACATTCACATTTATTTATCCAAAGCAGCATTAGGCCTTTAGAAATAATAACCGGTTTAATCAATATCCAATTCTTTACATTTTCTGAACTTTCTGGCTCTTTGTCATTTTCAAAAATCCTTGTTTACTGCAAAATGCATAGACTATTCAGATTTACTGTCGACCTACATCTCTCCAGCAAATAGAGCCACTTATCATAAGGAACTTGATTCTTTTGTAAACTCATAAGAGAATCACTTGTTTAGATGTTGTTTTACCATAGACCATAAACCAAAAATGATTACCCCTTTCTTTTCCCTGACATGCATTCATGTATCTGTTTGTCACAACCCAGACAAGAAACCCCAAATCAGGTTTCAGAGCACAACTCTTTACCAGCTGAGCTAATGGGGACAGCTCATGATTCTTGTAAAAATTCCAAAGCCAGTTTTCTGTCCCAGTCTGTCCTTGGCCATGAAAAATACATTATAAAACCAAAGCTGTGGGTTGTATAAAATGTGGCCGAACGTTGGACAGGATGTTCCGCACATGACTGATTTAATGTGAAACAAACACTATTCATGGTAAAAGTAGCAGTGCTTGTTTGGAGGCAGCCCCCTTGGAATCCAACATTTGGGGTTGCGGTTGTGAAGTTGCTCAGAGTTTGGAGATCCAAGCTTTTGTAGTCAAAACTTGGAAATTCTGACAAATAGAAGGAACCATTCTTTCTCCAACCAGCAGAGTCTCCGTTAGTTTTTCACAGTTCTGCCTGAAAATCTGTTAGTAATATATCCACATCATAGCAGCAGCTATAGCTGAGACAACGACACATGTTGAGGGAAACCAGTCCCGGTTTACGCTGAAAGAAATCATTGTGAGCTTGTGACATAGTCCACATGTAGATGTAGATTCATGCTGCATTAATCACTTTGTGTTATGAGCAACCGAATAGTTGCACAGCTCTCTTGTTGACCTTGCGGGGTTCAAACAAACGAAAATGAACAGAGAGCGTGCATGATATATGATACAATGGTTTGCTCAGTCTTTTGTTCGAGCTGTTTCCTTTTCAGTGCATTGTGTCCCTGTGAAACACCTTTTTGTTTTCCGGAGGCAAAGAGAAGCTTAGCATGCATGCTAAACAAGCCTCTCCAGTATGTCATCACATAACATGGAATAAACCATCTGCTTTCCATTAACAAGTGGAAACAAAGACACCAAACAGAGCATCCTCTGTGGCCCTGTTGAGTTGTTTTTTTTTAGCATTGTTAAGTCCTTGGGTACAACTGATATGACAGTTTTAACTATGATGTACTTACAAATCCAGATTCTAACTATCCACAAGTATCTGTCAGTGTCTCTGAGAGTTGACGAGGGGTGCCTTTCTGCTTGGTTCACCCCTAAAGGCTACTGCTCTCTGTTGGATACACAGTTTCCCAACCCATAATCCCATTAGGGACACTTGACTGGTGTAGCTAATTACTGCCAGTGACATTGTCTCCCATCTATGGATCAAGTCTCATGGACCAGTGCGCTAACAGCCTGAGCACTGGCCCTGACATCTGGACACAACATGGGCTGATCCATAGTTCCGTCTTCCATGGGAACGCTAATTACCTCCTTCAATTCACCCAAGCGATTGACCTGGACCTTGAGTCTTGTCTTTACCTCTTTTATGAAGATGGGGCTCTCGAAACCTCTGACGGTGTCTTTCTGTTGCCTCTCGAAAAAGTGAAAGGCCTGGATTTTCACATGATAACAAAGCGTGAAATTAACTTGATTTGCCTCGGTGGGATGTGGCTTGGTTCGAGAGCCGCTTCTGGAACTATGTACTTCTGAGTCTCAGGGTCATGGCATTTGGTGTGAAAAGGGCCCAATCGAAGGAAGAAAGGATCAACCTTTGTACCTCACACAAAGATAATTGGAGCCTGAGAGAGAGGCATTCAAATTCAGAGAAAGGGTAGATGAAGAGGGGAGTTCATTTACACTCATTTCCATCCTGCATTTGCTTTCCATTGCTGTGTTGATGAAGTCGAGAAAAAAAAGCAGCAGACGCATAATTTCTCACCGTGTTACTGATGCATGAATACACGTACATGTCGAGGGTGTACATTTAAGTGTGAAACAAAAGCAGCGCCAGTATTATGCTCTCTCTCTTTCTCTCCATCTCACTCTCTCTGGAGTTCTAACTGGGAACTTCAATCCAGCTTTAGAGAAGTGTGGTCCAATCAAGCAGTATAAGAGGATTGGGGCTCAGATACCACTTGATTAGGCTGCGGTGAATGCAGCTATGTGCTCAGTCCCAACAGGATTTCCATGGCACTTGACTGGGAACACAGAGGCTTTGTAGCCAACACAGAGAAACACCCCAGGATCACTTGCTTTTTTTCTGTGTGCATGTGTCCAGTGTGGCAAGCAAGAACACCCAGAAAGCTAAAAACACAGCTCACTGAACTCAGAAAAGAGTTCAGAAAAGAGGAGTGCATGCCATCGTGGAGCTTAAATGGATTGCAACCCTGCAACGGGCCATGGAGTTTACGCTAACCTAATTGCTAAGTGAATTAGGAAGCCATCTAATTAATGGAAGCTCAGAAACACAGTGGTTGTTGTTGTCTGAGGTGGACAGGGGATTTCTATGAAATGCAGATAACATATTCCAACATTAGGAGAGCAGTCATGGTTCATTTGCACCACCTCTCAGCATTCTACACGTGAAAGCTGACCTTCATTTATTTGCTGAGGCTTCCCAGCCTCTCCATAAATACGTACACTCAATTTGCTTCGCCTCCACAGACAGCCGGAGCCGCAGAGTTGGATGAGGTTTTTTATTGCACTGTTTTGAAAGGCTGGAAAAGTTTGACAGCTCTGCTTGCTGAAAGGTAAAGTAAACCTGTCAGTCTTGACTATGTAAAACACTGACTGAGACTGATGGAGTGGAAATTAGAGGTGGAGTGGGAACACAAAATGAAGATAGAGTTTGAAGTGGATTTTTTTTCTCTTTTGTTCTCAGACGGTTTATTCTCTGAAAACAGCCATTTAGGTTACCCGGTGGGAGAATGCTGTCTGCATGGATGCTGTTGAAATAATTTTGAGACACACTCACTATCTGAATTTGACCTGGGCAAGATGATTTTAAAGTTCAAACTGAGCCTCAGAATGTGATGTTTTAACAAAGAAGAGGACCCAAATGCAGATTTGAGGAACAAATTAACAACACAGAGTAAACAATACAAAAAGGCAACACAATCCAAACAAGGAGGGAAGGCAACAGGAACCACAGGGGAAAAGGAAAATCCACGAAAATACTGGGGAGCACAGAAACTACACAAGATAAGTAGGGATAATCAGGCACACTAGGGCCAGACAGACAATGAAGGAGAAACGACATGTGGGAAGTAAATTATTGACAAGGTACCCAAGGAAAAACTACAAGATAAAGCAGGAAGCGAGGAACAGAAACCCAGACACAAAAAAACAACACAAAGTTGAAAGACGACTGTCCAAACAAAGAGGACTTGCATAAATACAGTGGTTGTGACTGAATGGGGAAGAAAAAATATTTAAGTGGCTTTGAACGTGACATGGTTGTTGGTGCCAGTCTGGTCTGATTAATTCTGAAACTACTGATCTACTTACTCATTTACATAAAAATACTGATGATGGCAAATCACCATCCCACTATGCAATCAGTGTGAACAGCCATATGATAAGTTTAGGCCAAACAAAGTTTCATATTTTGCTTTGGAAACAAGAACTGTCGATGTATTTTCCGGAGAACAAACACAAGCACGTGTGCCTGTTACTCAATGAGCTTTCACTTGATCCACAGCTGAACTCCTCAGCAAATCAAGTCAAGGCTCTCACCTCTCTACAATTAACAATCCCAGGTGAAACAACTCACAGCTACTGTGAGGATGCACTTAAAGAACTAGTGCATTGATTTTTCTCCCCTTCCCTGGCTTGGTAATTTAACTTTCTCATCATAGCAGTACAGATTAATTTGACCCATTTCAGCTTTTGGGGTTTAACAAAGATTTTGTGTAAATCAGTAAGTGCTTAACAGTAATTCAGAGGTCCACACCTATATTGCGCCAGACTGCGTATTCAAGCAGGATGTATGAGTTATTTTCAGCAAGAAAAACTCCCAATAATATTAACATTTTTAGAAAGGAAAAATAAAGTTAGTATAAAATAAAGCTAGTTTCTATATTTATGTTGTTATACACTAAACACTAAAGCTGGTTCACTTATTTGAATTCATTTGTTTTTAGATTGACATTTTTGTCTATTCTGTCACATACTGTAGAATAATGAAAATTGTTTTTAATTTCACTATTCAGACTTGCATGTTGTGACTCAGATGTACATATTTCTGTTTACATTTTTTAATTATTATTCTTCTTGTTATACTCTTAAGTGTACTTACACTACTTTTTAATAGGTCGCAAATGTGTTATTGTTCTATTCTTATTTGGAGTGACTGTGGCAAGTGCAATTTTTCCCTTGGGATTAGTGAAACATTTCTGATTCTGATTTTTGGTGGTGTGGCGATCCACCAGGTGCCAAGATTGAAGAGACTTCCACAACATTGTAGAAAAATCCACAATTATTTATCATGAAACAATCAATAATGAAGTATAAGATGGGTATTAGCTACTGCTGCCAGTAGAGCCTTCTGTTACAGGGCAACTGCATATTTTCTCTGCTGTCCTCGTTCACAGCAGAACTGTCTCCCCATTCCAAAAGCACAAATATGATATGTAACACACTGACTATGAATTGCCTCTGTACTCCCGGTTTTCATCATCTGCGATGAGGCCGACAACTGCAGAGAACTGACACAGGACTTTGATGCCTGTGGAGCCTCATCCAGATCAATGCGGGGATAACAAAATAACTGGTGGTAGAAGGAGGAGACACCGGTGAACTTTCAGATCATGGACATTGAGATGGTGACATTTTACAAGCAGGACTGGACTGGGTTGATCATGCTGCTGCCCTCTACAGGAACGGTCAGAGAAGGCTATTAGCTGTTGAGGAGACTAATGGCACTTATTCACTACACAGTCCCAGTCATGCCCCGGCACGGTGCGGCGCAGCGCGGCACTTTGTTTTACACGCACTTTGTTTTTTTACTAGTGACTTGTAAAGCAGTTGTTTACAGTGTACTGAATCATTAGACTCAGTTAATTAAAAAATATTTGTTCAGTACTTTCTGCATGACCGGAGCACAGACGCTGTCTGACACAGTCACTGAACTGAAATACAGTGGAAGGGGTGGGATTGCACACCAGACTCATGTTAAATGTTGAGATTTTAAACATTTGCTGGCTAAATGTATTAACACAAGTTTTTTTTAGGAATTTAAAGTCTTAACATTTAGGGAGACACAGAAGTCTTTTTAACTGATCTATAGTTCTATAGATCTGACGACATCATGTATAGCATCAGCTCAGCTCACTTGGAACCTCGCAAGAGCAGGTAGTTAAAAAAGTAGCGCCATAAGGTCTTTAGGGGTGCAGGGGAGGCTCCCTTAGACCTTCTAATACTGTGTAGTGGCATCAGCAATCTTTTTTTGAGTGGTGTGCTGACAGCCAGATGGACAGACGGATTTTTTAAAAAAGCCAGCTCGGTCTTGGAATGCCCCCTTGACCCAGTGGAGGTGGTAGGAGAGAGGATGATGATAACAACACTATCATCTCTGATGGACATCATGTCCCACCCTCTGCAGGACATCATCACAGCACTGGGCATAGCACTAAAAAAATCCCAAATGTGAGTAGTTTTCAGGTCTTGAGTTCCATGTTACATGTGGTCTACTGAGACTGCTTGTTGTACAGTCCATGTGCAATTAAACACATTTTCACAAGTGCAATCCTGCTTTACACTGTAAATATTAAAATCATATTGTGTGTTGTATTCTATTGTTATAATCTTAGTTAATAATATCTTCTATTGTGTACAT
Organism: Solea senegalensis; assembly: GCF_019176455.1. Lineage (NCBI taxonomy): Eukaryota > Metazoa > Chordata > Actinopteri > Pleuronectiformes > Soleidae > Solea > Solea senegalensis. Next base: position 22,561,227 of record NC_058032.1, read on the forward strand.
TCATAGAGGTGAAAATTAAACTTTATTATTCATTATCTTTACCTTCATCCCCATTACTGGTCTGATAAAGGATTATTTTATCTATTATCTTATCTTAACACATACCTCATCCATCCGCACCTCAAAAATCCTTTAAAATTGGAAAACATTCTCCAATACATGAAACACATGCACAGTTTTTTAACACTTCACCTGCCATGGTCACCCTATACCTTAAACCACCAAAAGGTAAAAGGTATCTATGACTTCTGTATTTAAATATAAAGTATAAAAATACATAAATAATAGTGCTTTTAGTTTAGTTTAAATAATATTATTTGCCAAGTTTGAAAACATGCTCCTGGTTTGAATTGTTATATTAAAGACTGTGATACTTTATTGAAACATAATAATGTACACTTGATAAAGCAGTGACACAGTTCTTCATCAAAATATAAAGACGTCACCTCATAGGACATGTTTTAAATTAAAACAGTAAAGGCAAGCTCCCTGAAGAACAAAAAAAAAAGGTTGGTCATTTTAAACTGTAATTATTACTGGGTAGGAAGAGAAAAATTGCCCACATATGCACTCTGGACTGGATTAAAATCACTGACCCAGAGTAGGTGGTAATAAAATCACCTCTCTCCACCCATGTCCCCATGAGAAATAAATCCTGTTCAAACGGGACATAAGTTTAATATCGGTGACACTAAATATAATTTCCAGGACTAATTCATTAATGACACAAAAACTTAA